>NC_138770.1:219380735-219543792 GCF_965119305.1 Pelophylax lessonae | reverse complement strand
ATTGGACAGGCTTCTTGTTTCCATGTTACACCATTAGTACCCAATGTGTGTCACCACAAAGGCTCATTGAGGGCTGCAAAGCCAAGTGTCTACTATAGGCTTTCATTCTGCTCAGCCGCCGTCTCATGTGTCTCCTCTACTTCATACCCATCCATGGAAATGTCTGCCTGTTATCAGTTCATAAATCCAGGCTCCATCACTAGCTAGGTGACAACAGCATGGCTGCAGGGGACACCATGATGACTGGGGTCATACAGGCTGAAGAAGACACCACATAGTAAAGAACACATTGCTATGACGTCAGGGAGATGTCGTCATAAGAGAATTATAAAACTGACACCATGTGTTTATTTTCATTATGTATTCATCTCCACTGCCTCTTTCCAGTACCCACTGCTAGCATTACTTATTAAAACAGATACAGCTTTATTTAATCAGGCAAAGCAAAGGGGAAACAGCCAATAGGGAGTCGTTTTTCACTCATCTGACTCCAGTAAACTGACATGTGATTGGTTGTTATGAGTTAGCTCACGTCATCAGATTCATTTGTTTGCATTGTTTTGTATTGTTTTGTTATTTTATTTACAACATACCCATTGTTCCAAGTGCAGTGAATTTAATAAGTCTCCATATACTGAAAAACTGATACATAGATTCTTTTCATTTCAGCATGTTAGGAAATGCAATAAGATATGGAAGAAAAGAACACAATGACCTCCTTCAAACCTACACATTAAAACAATATCAACTCTTATAAATATCTTTTGTATAATGTGCACAATGTATATTATATAATTGCTATAGTATGTCAATGTGTTATATATATATATATATATATATATATATATATATATATATATATATATATATATATATATCTAGAGGGAGAGAGAGAGAGAGACGTATTGAATAGTGTTATATTGTGTATCTTATGTATCAATGTATTTTCCTTTGTGAAACAGTAAATATGTATATATTCAGTGTTATATGCAATACTTTTGCTTCATTTCAGCCATATTAGATATATTCTGTTATATTCTATATCACATGTATCAACCAAGCTTTGTTTCAGACAAAACAAATAGAAGTGTTGTATTCTCTATCATTCAGTATATGCCAATGTGTCTTGATTACAGTCTATTCCTTTACACATGTAACATTGTGGTTTCCTTTCAGATTATTGCTATTATATTCTTTATCACATGTATCAGTGTAGCCAACTTTAAGACATAGTAAACATAAGTGTTATATTTTGTATCATACGTATCAGTGTGACTTCATTTCAGACACATTGGGTAAGATTTACTAAGACTGGAGCCCAGAGAACCTGGGGAAGATCTGCCTAGTAACCAATCAGCTTCTACTTCATCTTGTTCAATGAGGCTGATTGCTGATTGGATACTAGGCACAGCTGCGCTGGATTCCCTGGGTTCCAGTTTTAGTAAATGCCTTCATTGAATATATTTTAAGTGGTATATGTGAATCATATGTGTCAATGTAGCTTATTTCCATATATAGTAAATATAAATATTTGTTTATTGTATTTCAATTTTGTTTCCTTTTAGATATAGTACATATGTTGTGTTATATTCTAAATCATATGTGTCAATGTGCCTTACTTTGTAGTAAATATTTTATATAAGTTATATTATATATTATTTGTATCGATGCATATTTATTTTATAGTAAATACCTCATGTATTATATAATATGTATCAATGTAGATTCATTTCATAGTAAATATGTTTTTTATGTTATATATTGTATATTATGCATCATTGTAGATTCGTTTAATAGCAAATATGTTATTTGTGTTATATATTGTATCATATGTATCAAAGTGCCTTCCTTTCTCAGTAAGTATGTTATTTGTGTTATGTATTTTATCATATGTATCAAAGTGTCTTCCTTTCTCAGTAAATATGTTATTTGTGTTATGTATTTTATCATATGTATCAAAGTGTCTTCCTTTCTCAGTAAATATGTTATTTGTGTTATGTATTTTATCATATGTATCAAAGTGCCTTCCTTTCTCAGTAAGTATGTTATTTGTGTTATGTATTTTATCATATGAATCAAAGTGGCTTCTTTTCATAGTAAATATTTTATATGAGTTATATAATGTATCATATGTATCAATCTACATCCCTTTCATAGACAATATGTTATTTGTGTTATATATTGTATCATATGTATCAAAGTGTCTTCCTTTCTCAGTAAATATGTTATTTGTGTTATGTATTTTATCATATGTATCAAAGTGCCTTCCTTTCTCGGTAATATGTATCAATGTACATCCCTTTCATAAAAAATATGTTATTTGTGTTATATATTGTATAATATGTATCAGTGTAGATTCCTTTCATAGAAAATATGTTATTTGTGTTATATATTGTATAATATGTATCAATGTAGATTCCTTTCATAGTAAATATGTGATTTGTGTTATGTATTGTATCATATGTAACAAAGTGGCTTTCTTTCAGACATATTGAATATATTATAAAGTGTCATATTCTCCATCATGTGTTTCGATGTTACTTCACTTTGGACATAGTAAATGTGAGTGCTGTGTATAAAAGTGTATCAATTAATACCAGTGATAGCTCTCATTCACAAATACATTATCATATGCATGAATATAGCTTCCTTCCAGATATAGTAAACATATTCTAAGTTCTATGACACAGTGACTTTTGTATACACTCCTTTGCATGTACTTGCATGCACTTTTCTTGTTGTTAACCCCTCCCCTTCCCGAGGTCATGATTTGTGAATGAGATCTATCACTGGTATTAATTGATCCAATAAATTGAGTCTGAGTCTATAGTATGAATTGTTCCAATATGGGTATATTCCTGGTCTATGACTTAATTAAGCTATTTGCAGCCTGATGCTGCTAGTCATCGCGGGTGTGCAAGTGGATTAACAATGTAGTGCTCAGTGTATCCTCAGGATGATGTATAATTAGTTTACTGGCGGTACATATCAATTTTTGATGATTGCAGAACACATGCTCACTTTAGCAACGAGCGCTGGAACTGCTCTCCATAGTGTAGTAAAGGGAATATTGTGTACAATAGCACGGCTAAATGAAGAAAGTTTGTAAAGCTGAAATGACACCCACCCTCAGTAATGACACCCACCCTCAGCAATGATACCCACCTTCAGTAATGACACCAACCCTGTGCAATGACACCCACCCTGTGCAATGACACCCATCCTCTGTCCTAGCCAGCCTTAACCCCTGCCTGCCCGGGGCCCTGTACACTGCAGACTGGCTGGGGTCACAATGTCACTCAAACAGCCATTCTGCTCCTGCTATGTGGGAATAACAAAGCTGTTGCTCCCAGCCAAGGAAGGAGCCGCATTGAGTTTTCTTGAAATCAAGTGCCTTTGTCCATAAGGACACAATGTATGTCCCATGTGGAAGCTGTGCTGGAAATTATGAATTACAGACACTGCGGGGCTATGTCTACCAACACATGCTTCTGGAAGCTGCAAACCGGCTAATGAAATTATCCAACTTGATTACAAAGACTTTGACAATGTGTCTTTCTGAGTTTAACATCTTTACTGCCGAAATGACGCAACGCACATAGGCGAGTCCATGCTGAGTGATGCTATTTGCATTTTTAAATGTGATTTAATTTTACCGAGAGAGAGTCAAAGGTAGAACAGCGAGGATCAGTTGACCCTCTGCACCGAACTTAATCTATCACTTGTAATGTTATCAGAGAGATAGGGCTCCATCAATCATCAGGGATCCTTCTAGTGCAAATATGTATCCACCAACTTGTCATAGTGTGATTCATGATCGCCCCATTCTGCTTTACTTTAACCGGATTAGAATCCTGCCAAAAGTCTCACTCTGCACCCATACTACACTTTTATTATAACCAGCAAATATCTATTTAGGAATGTCTTCCTCTATTCAAATTTAATACACAGAATATAATATAATATAATATAATATAATATAATATAATATAATATATATATATATATATATATATATATATATATATATATATATATATATATATATATATATATATATATATATATATATATATATATATATATATATATATATACACATATATGTATATATATAATGTTTATTATGCTATTATATGTTATGTATTATATTTGAATTTAAGTGTGTGTGTGTGTGTGTGTGTGTGTGTGTGTGTGTGTGTGTGTGTGTGTGTGTGTGTGTGTGTGATTTATGCATGTACGCATGTATGTATGTCTCTTTCTCTGTATGTTTGAGATGTATGCGTGTACAATATATATATATATACACACTTATATAATACATATTTATATACATAAATACATAAGTGTTTAAGAGAGGTGGAAGCATATCTATCTATCCAGTGTGTGTAAGCGTTTGTCAAAATGTATAAATCCATTAAATATATATATATATGTGTGTGTGTGTGTGTGTGTTTGTGTGTCACCTTATATTTCTGTGCAGGGTGTATGTGTGTGAAAAACTATATCTAATATATATATACATATATGTATACATATACATATATATATATATATATCTCCTGTGTGTGTGTGTGTGTGTGCAATATATATCTCTTTGTATGCTTATGTATATGTGTAATAAAAATAAATTATATCAATTGAAAGTGAGGGAGAGAGATGAATATATCTAGAGATATATCTATCTATCTGTCTGTCTATCTATCTATCTATCTATCTATCTATCTATCTATCTATCTATCTATCTATCTATCTATCTATCTATCTATCTATCTATCTATCTATCTATCTATCTGTCTGTCTGTCTGTCTGTCTGTCTGTCTGTCTGTCTGTCTGTCTGTCTGTCTGTCTGTCTGTCTGTCTGTCTATCTATCTATCTATCTATCTATCTATCTATCTATCTATCTGTCTGTCTATCCAGTGTATGTGTGTGTGTGTGTGTGTAATATATATATATATATATCTTTGTATGCTTATGTATATGTGTAATGAAAATAAATGATATCAATTGAAAGTGAGGGAGAGAGATGAGTATATATAGAGAGATGTCTGTCGGTCCGTCTATCTGTCTATCTGTCTATCTGTCTATCTGTCTGTCTGTCTGTCTGTCTGTCTGTCTGTCTGTTTGGGGTGTGTATAAAGTGCGGTGAACCAGCTTCAGCACTTCAAAACTTATTCAGATTGCTGACCTGGAGAGTTTTTTTTTTTTTTGTTTTTATTTAGAAAAAACGATGGAATCATCTTTCTTGATTTAAGACTAAAATTCATTTGAGGACATCTCTAAATTCTATGGGAATATCAGGTTATAAGCCCCACAGGAGCAATATTTGCACTTACTTGTTCTATATATGTACTAAGGCTCTGGGGACCATGTTGGTGCTATCCAAGGATATAAAATAAATAAAATCAAAGAACAATTTTCACTTTTGTCAAGCGATATGTCTATGTGACACCATGATGTGAGTGTGCTGCTGTTTTTATTGGTATTCCATGAGAAGTGTGGTCCCCCCTCACCCTGTGTACCTGGAGCAGGTGATAACAATGCTCCTACTGAGCCCTCACTGTCTGCGGGAGAGTCGGATCCATGTCATAAAACAGAGCCTGGATCTTTATGTCATTATACTAGCAGACACATAAGACACCCCATCCCCACAAAAGGTAAATGTCTTCATTAGTCTGATCTCTGAAGACTGTCGAACATTTCATTAATTTATAATTTATGAATGTTTGACAAATATTAAAAAGTATGTAAATATGAAAGGGATAATGTCTTTTCTGCGGGGGACCAGCAAATGACCCGCACTCTACTTTGCCTGCTAGATTACACAAGAGGTTCCAGCTATCTGTTATCAAACTGTGCCTTCCCCATACTCCAGCATATTGTGGGACTGACAAGTGAAATAGTGCATATCAACCAATGGTTTAAATCGTAATAAAGAGAAGAGCCATTTGCATTTTTTACATTTTATTACTAAGGTAATTTACTATGACACATTTCTAACGGTAATTTATGAAAACATTTGAAAGCAATTATATAAAGTCTACAAGCATTTTCAAGAAAAAAAAGTGAACAAGGAGAAGTCAAACAAATGGCAACTGGTTTGATCTTTTTAAAAGGAGTCTAAAAAAAAAATATAGACAACATAAAAGTGCCTCGGATCTTCGAAAAGCAAGGTCAAGGAGGAAAAAGAGTTACCAAACCAGTTAACTTTTTCAGTGTGGAAACGAATAACAAAGAAATATCTCCTGATATCTTGAAGCCAATGTTTAAAATAGCTATTTCGTTCTGCATAGGTATAATTTCATAGCTGAACTGAGTATAATTCATAGGTAGGTTCCATTCTACAGACTCAGAATCGCCTTTAATGATTGCTATTCACCAAACATTTAACATTTAACATAAAACATGGGGCCTAAAATAAAATAAAAATGTATTGAACTGCCTGTAGAAAGTCTGTTGCCGTTAAAATACATGCGACTTCCAAAGGCTGCATTCATATGGGCATAAAAAATCTTACTGATATCATTATGTGTGTTTTTCAAACGCTCCTGCTTAATGATCAGTAAATATTATGAGCGTTGAAGAGTTGATTCATCAATGGCAATGTCAAAACGCATAAAAACGTTCATTAAATAATAACGGACTATGAATAAAACTATTTTTCAAAGCAAAAACTGGCTTATACAATTCACTGCCATTTTATTATTTTTAGTACTATATAGTGCCATTTTTTTCACAAGTAATTGTTTATTGTAACATGAAAGTTCCTTTGTTTTACAGACTTTTTACAAGCTGGCAAGCAAGAGACTGGAAAAAATGACTTCAAGTTCTAAAATTCCAGCAGAGGAATTTGTCTACTGTACTAGCCACTAATATAAACTGTCCTCCAGACGTATTAAACTTGATCGCCACAGACATCGGTCACAACTGAAATTCAATTTATGAGACAGCCCTATGTAAGTATTTAGGAGAACACAGGGCTGATAGTCCTTCACCACCCCTGACCTCAATATGGCTGTCCTCCAGAGAGACAATCTCAATGGAAACCATCCACCATCACTCTTGTGGTGCTAACTTGTATGGGACACACAACTCCATAAATATCACAAAATCATAAAGAGGAATCCAATTCCTGGAGCACTTATTTGAAACCATGTGCTCTTCAGACATTATCAAAACACCATATTAACAGCATGCTTTGGCAGCAATGGCTTACATGTGTGGTGGCTTCCTCCAGTAGTTGTGGAATGCACCATTTACACTGTAAGACCACTTTGTCAAGGTCATTTGAAGGTTATGGTCAATGCATTTCAACCACAAGAAACTAGAACTGTATGTGAAAAAAAAAATCACATAAAAAGTATGACTAGGGCGCCTTGTACAAGCTATAGGCTGTAGGGTCAACCTACTCCAAGTATTTGTATGAATTGTAAGGAGATCGTAAAGAAACTTGGTCATATTTCTCGTCCTTGTTCTCCATTCCAAGAAGCCAGATGATATGAAAAAACCCCAGAAATGATAAATGACAGCGACTAGTTAATGGCTAGAGGGCGCATTTACCAATTCATAATCATTTGTTCTTGGTGATGTATGACCTTAGTCTTAGATTTGAAAAGCTTCTATTTGAAGGTGTAAATGGCTTCTCTTTTTTTTTCTAGCACACTAAAACCTTGCTGCATTAGGAGTGATTGATCTGACGTACAATTCGTCCCAAAGTGCTATTTTAGAGGGGAACACTGGCTTTTGGAGATTAACTGGGGTGTCTGTTCCATATTAATGAAGCTTGGAGATATGCTAACGTTTTGGTAATTTAGTTATTTGTGTCTATAGCTATTGCAGTCATTTTCCCTTAGTCCCCCGCGGTTGTTATACATTGAATTAAAAAGTGCTTCTTAACACCATTTTTTTTTTTCCAGTAGCAAATTAACGGCATTATAATGCGAAAAACAAATGTTGACTTGTGTCTTGGAGGAAGTCAGTTGGTTGGCGATACATCAAAGTGTTCGCGAAGGAGTAGTTTGGGCTGCAAGATTGTGGTGTTGCAATTACAGGACTTCACAGCCATCCCTTGCTGTAAAGATATGATATGGACTACAGGGGGTACATACAATAGGGTATGTTCATTGTTTTCATAGCTGTGTCTGTAACCAATTTCACTCATTACCTCTCTTACCTTTGGGATTGCTGGAGAAACCAAAAAGCAATTATGCATTACAAAATTTGTTTAGAGCTATGCATGAGCTCTGGATTCTGGACTTACAGATGATTGTATTTCTGTACAGAAACACATTTCATCTACATTCTGTATCTATTAACTTACATAAAAGCCAAAACAAAAGACCAAACTCATCAAAGTAACAAAATGACATTCTGGTATGCTGATATGTAACTATACCATTGGGTTCATGTTTTATAGACCTAAATGATGGACCTGTTGACTTAATAAAAGGCAACATGTTTTAAGTGCATTAGAGTTTTATCTGTGCAATCTGGCAACGATTATTCAATGTGCTGCACAATACTTCTCACAGATCCAAAGATTGAAGGAGAGAGGGAATGAGAAACAGGGAATGGAATGAGAGAGTGGAGGAAGAGAGAAATGGAGAGGGGAGAAAGATAGAGAGGAAAAAGAGAGAGGAACAAGGAAGTAGGGGAAAAAGAAAGGGAAAGGGAAAGAGATAGTAAAAGAGGAAGAGAGAGAAGAAAGAGAGAGGGAGAGGGAAAGAGAGAGGGAGAGGGAAAGAGAAAGAGAGAGGAGGAAGAGTGAGGGAAAGAGAGAGGGGGGAGAAAGAAAGAAAGAAAGAAAGAAAGAAAGAAAGAAAGAAGGAAAGAAAGAAAGAAAGAAAGAAAGAAAGAAAGAAAGAAAGAAAGAAAGAAAGAAAGAAAGAAAGAAAGAAAGAAAGAAAGAAAGAAAGAAAGAAAGAAAGAAAGAAAGAAAGAAAGAAAGAAAGAAAAAGTGTGATGTAAAGAGAGCTAGAGAAAAAGAGAGAGAAACTTTACCTACCAAAACATCTTTTTGTTTAGGTCATGCTTATTGTGTACAAAGCAAAGTTTTATTGAAGCAAACGAAATGTATAGATATATTAATATATATACCATTGAATAATGTATAATTATAAAAAAAAAAGAAGATATATATCTATATAAAATGTATTTTATTGTTATGTTTGAAAGTAGAAACTAGTATGACACTGGATATAAATGATAAATTAGTAGGTAAATGGATACAAGAAATATATATACATAATATATAATATAAATACATACACCTTATATCATAGATAGATAGATAGATAGATAGATAGATAGATAGATAGATAGATAGATAGATAGATAGATAGATAGATAGATAGATAGATAGATAGATAGATAGATAGATAGATAGATAGATAGATAGATAGATAGATAGATAGATAGATAGATAGATAGATAGATAGATAGATAGATAGATAGATAGATAGATAGATAGAATAATTCACAGATAGATATTTTTGATGTAGACAAGCCTATTTTGCACATGCTAGAGTGACATGTCTTGTATGAACCAGTATGCATTTTGATACGTGTGAACATAAAAAGAATAGCGAGAGATATTGATACTCAATTTTGTTTTGATTAATAGCGAATAGATTAATGGCTAGCTAGATAGATAGATAGCTAGCTAGCTGGATAGATAGATAGATAGATAGATAGATAGATAGATAGATAGATAGATAGACAGACAGACAGACAGACAGACAGACAGACAGACAGACAGACAGACAGACAGACAGACAGACAGACAGACAGACAGACAGACAGATAGATAGATAGATAGATAGATAGATAGATAGATAGATAGATAGATAGATAGATAGATAGATATCTTTTATAGCACAAGTGTGCAAAAATATCACTTATAATAACCTTTCATAACACAAAATAAAAATAAATAGATCCATAAAATAAGTAGGCACCCATCGTTCAGCAAGCTGAATTCAGCAGCTAAATAAAGACAAAACTTTTGTCCTTGATTTGAGGTTCGTGATTTGGAAAAGAAGAAAAGAGGGAAGAGACGTGGAAATGCTGTTACAATGAAAAAGGACAAATTAGAAGACATTTTGTGTGATCAAAGGAGGAAGAGAAAGAGAGTTTGGCCATTGAAGGAGCTGGCCTCATTCAGACAAGTCTGGAATAGAAGGGCAGCAAGCGTGTCTTATATAGAATGTGCCTCTATTCACAGTGCAGGTGCGAAGGAGTGTAGCACATTCTGCTACATTATGTAAAGGTTGTTGGAGATTAGTGTTCAGACTTAATAACACACAAAGCGTGATTTACATTGAGGGAAAACCCCCCTCATCCGTGAACGCGAAATGATTTAACTGTTGATGACTATGGAGTGCTGTGATACCCCTTTAAGTTCCATTGTCCTGGGTAAAGTTTGGGAAGTCTGTGTGTAGCTCTGGCTAGCCTGGAGCTTGGACAACCTCCTCCTAGAACAGAAACTTTCCTCCAACTCCACCAGATTCCATCTCCCTATGCAAATCACCGCCGACATTGTTTACAAGCTAAAGTCACTTGAGTGAACATTGATCAACGGCTAGTGACTTGGAGATACATCAATAGATGGTGAAAGTGATCTGTGATTAGCACTTTGCTGCTTGCATAAAGATTTTAAAAAAATACAGTAAATATTAAAGTGCAAATGCAATTTAGAAAATAAATAAATAGTCATTTTTTTCACATTTATTTTATAATTTATTTGCAATTTGACCAGATTTTCAGTAGAACATGAAGTGTAGAGTTTGCATGCTCATAAATAAAAATAAAGCAACAAAAGAAAAAAAAAAGACAACCGACGTGTCCACTACATTGGACTGATACATCAATTAATATAATTATTGGTAAGCTACAATATATTCTGTTATTGTTTTGTGGTTTAGATACATTTTTAATAGTTTGGAAAAAATTTATATTGCAAAAAAAAAATGAATAAATAAAAAAACAAACAAACGTGTAGCTGCCAGAAGCAGATTTAAGTTTTGTTTGTGTGTGTAGCAGGTCACAAGTCAGACTATTGTTGTGTAATCTATTAGTAGAGAAAAGGCTCTTTTCATACATAACACTTTCCTCTAATTTTCCGATGTTGTGTAAACATACACCTAAACAAGTCAAATCAACGATCAACAATCAACAACAGCTACAAAATAGCATTGCATTGAGCTCGGTGAATTTCTACTGCTCTCTAAAAGTTTAAAAAAAGAAAAGAATAGGAAAAAAACAGAGGGATTTAGCGATAAAATCCCCCTAATCTCTTTTTAAAGGCTCTCGTGAAATAATTCAGAACGGTTTCCGGAAGATGGATTACACACATCTCAATGAAATATTCACACTTCAAACTCCATGCCTGCCCAGTTCAGTCTACTGATAACAATGATTCGCTGTACAAAACTTCCCCAAATTCTGCGAATTATCCCTACAAATATATTCTGCTTCGGGGTCAGCTGAATAAAAAAAACTTTACCAAAAAGTAACTTTCAGCGATAAATACACACGAATTAGAATTATTAAAAGAAAAATAAAGTATCGATTTAAATAATTTCGTTTGTATGCAAAAAGAACATTGTTGTGCTGTTATAAAGAAATAAGTTATATATCATACAAATCTATAATGTCTGATCTCGAATTCGTTAGCGCTAATTCTAGAGTTTCTTGTCCATTATTCCTCTTCTTTTTTATTTTTGCACTGTAATCCTATGTACCCATATAGATATGCATTGTTTTTCACCAATCATATACAGTTTTTTTTCTCGATAAGTGGTCCTCTATTTTATTTATTTATTTACTTATTTATTTATTTCTATGGTTTATCCGCTCTTCTAAAATATCTAAACGTCAGATCCATTTGTGAAAGTAATGTGAGGCTGATTGATAAACTTGAATGAGACCTTATTGATTTCTGTTCAATCCCAGTTCAGCAACACAAGAGAGCAAAGGTCAGTGCTTTTGATCCTATAGCTGTGATATGACCCATAGGGTACCTTGTCCTATTGGAATGCTTGGACTAGCCTCATAAGTTGACAAGTGAGTTATTGGAATGGATGGGGGAGGGGGGTTCTTGTCCTTGTGAGAGCAAGATGTCGGTATGTTGGTTTTCTGGGTAGGAGATAGTCGATGCAGATTCATTATGTCTGATTCTGCTCATCATTAGCTATAGAAAGGTATCTAAAACTTCCACTGGCTCATAGGACACACACACACACACATATATATATATATATATATATATATATATATATATATATATATATATATATATATATATATATATATATATATATATATATATATATATATATATATATATATATATATATATACACACACACACACATATATATATATATATATATATATATATATATATATATATATATATATATATATATATATTCTCTTGACAAGTAAGATTAATTATATACTTAATTCTATATTATGTATCACCAAATAAAATAAAAACTGCAAGGAATGTAAAGCTAGTCATGCTTTTAAGGTACAAAAAAAAAAACAAAACAAAAAAAAAAAAAGCAAGTGTCTAAAAAGGATGTGAACCCTAATTGATTGATAGTGACAGTACAGTGCTGCATATCATAAACAAGTGCTGTTTTTAAATATAAAATAATAGATTACCCTTTTTAAGTCTTTACTGCTGATTTCCTTCAGTCTTTTTAGTTTTAGTGATGGCTGTCTAGAATTTCTTGGGGGGGGGGGGGGTTGCTTGGGCGACGACTGATGGTGACAACAGTGGACCATGCCTCTGTAATGTGTATTAAAATGGCTACCTGTAGTCTCCATCAGAAGCCTGTGAGACAGGATAACAAATGCAGGAGCACAATTGGGAGATTGGGACAGAGCATTGTCCTCATGTATATAGAGTACCTGAACAAGGATCTTCATGGCAAGATCACCAGGTAGTATTTTAATGTAATATGTAGATCTAAAAATATTGAAATACTTTTGTAATTACATTTAAATATTAAATCCTTTTTGAGATTTAATGACTGACTTACAAATTATTTTTTCTCCAGCAGTTCTAAGTGCATTTTTCCTTACTAGGACCCCATTTTTAGAGAAAAAGTATATACGATTGTAATTGGAAATCTGAAGTTTGTAAAGGTTTGTGAGTCTTATAGGATCAGCCTCTGGGTCCCTCTAGGAAATGATTCCCCAAATTACTTTATTGGGATTCAGTAATTCATCTCAAAATTTAATTCAAAAACTGTAGGGTACAAAAACAAACTAAAAAGAAAAAAAAAAGAAAAAAAAAACAGCACAGTCCTTTAACAACATCACATCTGCCTTATTTTTCTTTGTTCTAGTTTTCCAGGTTCAATAACCATGTTTCCCTTTCCCAGAACAGATTGGAGGATAGCAAATGCAATGTAATTGGCTGCTATATCTCCTGTCCTTTGTACTCTTTACCTAAGATTGATCCATAGCTCTTATTGTATTGTTGTGAAGATTCATCACCAGGTTCATTTTGCATCTTCAAAGCTGACTAATAGAAAGGAAGGTTCACTTTGTCCAGTGAATCTATATCCATTTCCTATTCTTTTCCAAAGCATCCTATCATAACAACTGAATAAAAATATATTACAGACCTTTTCTTTGATTGTATGGTTAAAGTAGCAACCTACACTCTCATTGGGCTAGATGCACATTTTTTTGCTTAGCAAATCAACTTCAATATGTCCAATGCACTGAAATGATCATATTTGAATTACCAATACTGTTGTATTAGAATGCTTCTATGTATAGAATTTACTGTATATATGTATAGAACACTCAGTTATATAAACATACTGTGGATGATCTACTAAAAGTGGATATCAACCAATCAGCTTCCAGTATTTGTGGTCAAACCTAATTGAACAAGCTGAAGTTAGAAGCTGATTGGCTACCCTACACAGCTGCACCAGATTTTGTGCTACCCAGCTTTATTAAATCAACCCCACTTTAAATGTATAAAAAGCTCATGGATAAAAGACAGTCTTAGCCAAACATGTGGCCCATTCATCAGACAAAAGATTGCTCTAAAAACAGCAACGACTTTGTACAAGTATACAGGTAATAATACCAGATAATACTGAAATCTTGCTTCCAGGTACAAGAAATTTGATTGTGTATTGTGTATAATTGTTCAGTATAGTAAGACGGAAACATTGACTTATGAAAAGGCAGTTAATTCAAGAGAAAGCAGCTTGGTTTCCCTTACTTTAAAGAATCTTCCTTTAGCTTCCTGTTGTGTCCCCAGGACAGAAACTGAAGGGGAATATCCCCTATGGGACACAGACAAAAAATGGTTACACCTATTCCCTATTCTAATTCACTGCTCCTCAAAGTAAAACAAACAAAAGCTCTAGGTGTAGCTTTGCTAAAGATGCCTACTTATATCAGAAAGCAATCCACTATAATACTTTTTATGATTGTATCAAGAAATATTCATCTGTAAGGCACTACACAACCAATGCTGGCATTCTTTGCCCTAGCTTTCTAGGATAGAGAGATATTCGGCCAGATTGGATTCTTCCCAGCCAATTGCATTGTATAGTCTAGAGGGCAGTGTTGGGGATGACTGCTGAACACCCCCCTTTACAATGCCCATGCATGCCAGTAATCCCAGTGCATTATACTATGATCCTTCTTCTAAGATCATTCAGCTGCCAGATTCTGAGGTCACTTTAGTATAATTGTGTGAAACTCAGTCAACTTTCTCAGAAATGTTTTCCCCATTTACCTATCATAAGCAGACGTTCAACAAATAAAGATACTCTGCCTGGTATAGCTACAGAGTGATAGCTTGGATTGATAGTCTGCAAAGTAAACTTTTCTAATATGTTGGAAAATACATTTCTACTCAATTGGTTATGGGTGGTAATATTTGTAGCTTGATTGCACCTATTCATTTTTATTTTTTTTAACTCTGGTTGGGGCTATTGTAAATTCTGCTGTGTATGGTCACTCTAATATCTACTGAGATGTATAAAGATCTTTTCTGCACAGAACAAAATCATGACAGTTTACTACAATAGCTGTTTACATATATTATACTGGAGTTATAGGGTTTACAAATTCAAACTTAACTCCAGATAGATGTGAAAGACAAAAGGTAATGCAGCTAGGTAATCATTGAAGCTGAACTCCAGCCTTCCCATTAGTCTTGCACAGCTGTACAGGCTTGTCTCCTTTACCCTAATTTCACTTCACCCTGTGAGCTTCTCACAGTGTGAATTAGAAGCCACAGCAAGTCAGATAGCGCCCGCCTCATCTCCCAACCGAAGGATATCCAGCATCATCTAGCCTTTTCTTCTCCATCTTTATTGTCCCTGGTTCATTCCTTTCATTCATTGGATTTTAGTTCTTTTAATCATGGAGGCTCAGAATCACATATGAGCATTACCTAGACCCATATGCATGTAAATGTTGCCTGAGCTTGCCTAGTACAACTCACTCCTCCAGGCTAATATTCACCCATAATGGTATTTTGATTTTCTTAACTCCAACCAAGAACCAGCCCATTACCCTTGAGTTGAGTACAGATAGGGTGCTGTGATGTTTTCGGGAATCTATGAAGAGCATTCTACTATTTCAATCATTTGTATTAGATTTACAAAAGAAAGTTATACAATTTAGTAGACATTTTTACATTACTGAGGCCATGAAGAACAGTAAAGGCATACAGTAGTAAAAAGTCAAGGGATACCAGTATAGTCCCATGTTTCAACCAGGCAATATTTGCAACCATTAGGCTACTAGATGCAAGGGACTAGCTCAAGGGTATAAGCCCAAAGTGAACCTATCAAAAATTTCAACAATATACATTTGAAGATATGACAGGTTTCATAATGTGATAAACCTCCGCTAGGATCAGAAGTCAGGGTACAAAATCGGACATTATTATCAAAATAATCTAAAAAAATATATATCAAAAGAGCAAGAGCGGAAAGCGAAAAGAAGGAGAAGAAGGGAGACAAGGAATGTCTGTCCAAAGATCCAGGAGCCTGACGCCATCTCTCCATGACCACCTCTAGATATCCGGGACCTGTAAATAAGAAAGCTCGGGGTAATCCAGGACAGCTTGCACTTCAGCAAAGCGATGTCTACTATCAGATTTTTCCATGCAATGGCTATTGCGGTTTTAGCCGCCAAAAAGATAAAATACATCAAAGTTTGTCTGTGACTAGGGATCTTTTCAACTGGTTCATTTAACAACGCACCTTTAGTATTGACCATCGTGAGGTATGGATTCGTAGCCAGAAGGGCCTGACTTTAGGACAGGTCCACCAAATGTGAAGGGTTGTCCCCACTTGCATCTAGTATCCTAACAGTTGCGAATATTACCTGGTTAAAACATGGGACTATACCAGTATCCCTTGACTTTTCACTACTGTATGCCTTTACCGTTCTTCATAGACTCAGTAATGTAAAAATGTCTACCAAACCCCGGAAACAGGAGGATGAGGTGCCCGGGTTCATTTTAGCAAGTCGTTCAGGTACCATGTACCATCAAGCGTATACTAGTTTGTACCCTTCTTCCACCAAGGTGGTATTCATTACGGTCTTGTATATATGAGTGTTCCAGGCCCACCATTCCTCTGACTCAGGGGCTGTGTTCATGTCCCTTTCCCATGCAATCTGATACAACAATTTAGACAAGAGAGTGGCAATTGACCTGTATAACAGAGATGCATAGACACTGAAGAGTCTCCTGCATACATCTATTTTAAAACATTGAGAGTACAGTTAGATCAGAGCTCGTCTTCTGTAATGAATGGAGAATGTGTTGAATTTGCTGCAAGCGAAAACTCTCAGCTGGAGGCATCTCCAGATTCTGTACAAAATATGTAGGGGGACATATTCCCTCCGATGAAAGAAATGTCCTATACGGTAAAAGCCTCTGTTCTGTCACCAGTTCAATTGAAGGGACTGTAGACACAGTGGTAATAAAGGGTTTTAAAAAAGTGGACCCACAGGAGTTTGAGGTTAGCAAAGAGGCCACTTTTTAGAGGATTCCCACAGATTTACTGAATGGGAAAGCGTATGGCATAGGATGGCTTTACGATATTTAGAAGGGACCCAGAGCACCCCATCAATAGGGAGTGGTGAGCAAGCCTAGGGAACACAATCAGGCCTCTAATAACTGAAATGCAACAGGCACAATTGGGCTGGTTGTGCTGCTACTTGGTATTTTCAAAAGTCTGGGACACCCAAGCCCCCCAGATCTTTGGGAGCATACATTGTAGCTCGAGGCAGCTTACTGCCCTTAGATCCCAAAATTTAGTTTAAAATTTTGATTTGAAACTGCCGAATTGCCACTAAGGGTACCAAAATAGGCAAGGTTCTAAAGTAATATAACAATTTGGGCAGTACTGTCATCTTGACAGATGCAATTCTTCCCATCCATGAGAGAGTCCCATCAGACCACATCCTCTAGGCACCCTCAAGGCAGAGTGGTTCACCTTCTAGAGGGATGAAATGTGGGGAATCAAACTAACCTCCAGATAGGATGCACAGCATTCTTCAAGCTCACAGTATCTACATAGGACTTCCACTGCCACATCCATAAATTCAAAACCACCCCAAATCAGAGGATTATTACTGTTACTCTACAATGTCAGATTTTAAGGTACACCATGAGAATGCAGAACCTGTCAAAATAGCACATCATTTATTCACAATATTTTTTAAAATGGTGAGTAGGATCCACAAGGATTCAAAACATTTACCACCTGCTTAAAATTATGAAATTCTCAGTACATAACAACATTCCTGAATAGGGACAGCACACCGCCAAACCCAATACAATAGCCTACAATGTTTCATAAATCAATATTGAAGTGTGTAGCGGTGTGTCCTTTCTGTGTTCACTGCCGACGCATTTCACTGCTAACACTGCTTCCCCAGGATAGAACAACTGTTGTGTATTACACTAAACATAAAATAAAAAATGTAACTAACTACCATAATATTAGAAAACATACACCATCAGCTATAAAGAATAGGCTAAACATGCTCTTACATGAACAGGCAATGCAATATTTGCACAAAAGTCTCCAAGGCAGACATAGGGGCAACTGGGGTCCTAACTGAGAAGATTCAGACCTTGCAGGATGGTGGCACCCTAATTCTGCATAATATCCACATAAGTAAAAAGCCCAATACCTCATCCCTCAATTGAGAATTATATCCATCAGTCTCAGGCATCCTCTGTAAAGGAGCAACAAAACTGGTAGAGAGAGGGGCATTAATGGGAGCCAATCAGGGGACTTGTATGCAAATGTTCTGTCATGGAACATACTGATAGTGGGGGGAAAGCAAAGAGAGCATAGAGATAACCTCATCAAGCATCTGCTCTTTCACTGTCCTGTCCTGGGATGGAGAAACTTTACCACTTTAACTTTTTCACAGCCTAAGTCTAAGTCTTTCTGGCAGAACTATGTACATTTCTGGGCTGGATAAACAGAAACACAACTGCTTTGTCAAAAACTATTAGCAAACAGTTAAATTATCTGTTTTCCAGAGTTCAGCTTTCACATTTTAGGTGCTGTAAAACTAACAAGAATCTGCACAATGTGAGATCTCTGCCATGATGTTCAATAACATTGTTCTCATCCTTTTCATTTTCTTCCTGTGCAATTTTTGCCAGCATAATTTTTGCCACGTTGTGCCAAAGCTCATCTGCCATGGAGAATAAACTGCATGTAAAGAGTCCTATACATTCATTTTACATGCATGTTGAAGCAGAAAGACCCCCTCTTCCTCAGACAATGAATATCAATACTCACAAAAGGCTTGTAATATGTATGAATAACATTCAGTAATGTGAATCAGCTCCTCTGGCTCAGAATATGAGGGTAGACAGGTAGTCAGAAGCAGAAATCAATCTGTAGAGCTTTCAGAGACTTAATGCTAGTGTGGTTGTCGAGTGCCCCAGAACATCCTGCACACATGTCTGCCCTCTGGTGCTGCCAGTAACTAATACATCAATTTGGAAGTGATTTAGTTTCCTTTATTTAAAAAAAATATTACAAGTAATGATATAAGGGCATGGTTATCAAAGCTAATGCTGTCTTGTTTTAGTATCCCATGCCTTATACCTATGTGTCCAGGTATAAGAGCTTTGAAATGACCAGTCCATCTAAAAGTGGTTTAGTTACAGATGGAGCCTGTTGTCCCTTCTTAGGTGTTTTGGGTCTTCTAACAGTGAGGTCCCATACTATTATTCCCAACACTGTTCCTGTCTTATGGAGGTTTTGTGTGTGTTCACCCTTCTCTGCATGGTCCAACTCCTTTTATTTCTCTTAATATACATTCAATAAACATCCAAAATGTAATGTGGGAGCCCCCCATACTAGTTTCTCCTCCCTATCAGGGGTAATTTGTCATCATCTATAGGACCATTTTTTGGTGTATCAGAAAAGATGCACGACACATTCCTTTTTGCGAGTGACAATTTATTTTGCTGCTTGGAACGGCTGCACCTATTCACTTAAGGCCCATTCACACTAATATGCATTCTTTATGTTGTGTATAATGCACATGCTGGTGTATATTGTGCATCTGTGTTGCAATACATTTTTTTTTTTTTAGAGATCATTTACACCAGCCTGGGCATTACAACAAACATACAATGGTGGGCATTGTGTAGTAGTTATTACAACACATCATGTGGTTTATTCTTTTCTTTGTTTTTTTAAGTGACACAAAAGTATACTTCATTTAACTCTGTGCACTACAGTGCGTTCAGAAGCGCTATGGCGTGGTGGTATGCAGTAAAGTGTATTGCGTTGCATAAAATGCTGCTTTTTAAATAATGCACCACAACAAAAAGCACCTCAGCGCAGCATTAAAGTATACATCAGATACATAGAAAACAATTGCTTTCTATGTCCATACATTGAGCCTGCTTTTGATCTATGCAGATCAATGCAGCCCAATGGAGACCCTCTAAGAGTGTTTACAATATTAACCACTTGCCGACCACCTAACATACATGTACTGCAGCAGGTTGGCTCTTTTGCGCAAAATCACATACCTGTACGTCATTTAGTGCAATAGTCACTAGGGGGCGAACATGTGCTACCGGAGGCACAACCATGCGCTGATTGGACAGAGGGGGAGCCAATCCACGGATTCAGTGGACCTGATGTCCACTGGCCACCTGCGACTGTTCCCAAGGCAGGCAGAATGGCAATTTGCCTATGTAAACAAGACAGATCGCACTTTCGGACAGGGGAGAAGAGAGTGATCTTGTGTTCTTGCTAAGCAGAAATATGGATCTCTGTCTTCCCCCAATCATAGCAACCCCCACATAGCTAGCAAGCACCCCATAGGGACACATTTAACCCTTTGATCACCCCTGATGTTAACCCTTTCCCTGCGAGTGTCGTTAATGCAGTAACAGTGCATATTTTTTGCACTGATCAGTGTAATAATGTCACTGGTCCCCAAAGTGTCAAAAGTGTCAGTTAGGTGTCCAATTTGTCCGCCGCAATGTCATAGTCCTGCTAAAAATCACTGATCGCAGCCATTATTAGTAAAAATAAAAAAATAACTAAAAATGCCATAAAAATATCCCAGAGTTTGTAGACGCAGTAACTTTTGTGCAAACCAATCAATATACGCTTATTGAGATTTTATTTTTACCAAATATATGTAGCAAAATACATATTGGCCTAAATTGATAAAGAAATTAGATTTTTTACGTTTTTTTTTATTGTGAATGTTTTAGAGCTAAAAATATTGTTGTTTTTTTTTTTCAAAATTGGCGCTCTTTTTATGTTTTGGGTACAGCGTCGCACAACCGTGCAATTGTCAGTTGAAGTAACGCAGTGCCCTATCGCAAAAAATGGCCTGGTCGTTAGGGGCTATAACCTTCCGCCTTTATATAAAATAGAGCAGCGCTAGTATATGATGGAAATGAACAGCATCAATGTTAGGAGAACTAATAGTCCATGCAATGGCCGTGAAGTAAAGGTGACATAAAACTTTCTGATTGAAGAAACAGGTGCTCTTAGTGCACTCACGACCACCACCTTATAGATTGGCCTCTCACCTTAAAACTACTTTTACTAGGCGTATACACTCCTCTTACACCGAACAATCATGGAACGGTCCTCCCCTTATTGAACTCAATAGATCGGCCGCAATCTCACACTCCACAACACCAATAAGCCAGCAGTACTCCTGGGTCAGCTCAGAACGGCAGCTCCACTCATGAACATGTGATAGGGAACATAAAACCGGGCAAGCGCATAGTGTAATACTGACAAACTTTAATGATAAAGTGCATAAAAGACAGCCTCTTACTTTGTTGCAGATAAAAATCGCCAGCATATAATGACACAGCGGTGCCGGCGAGTCCTGCAGAGACCTCGCCGGGTTCCAGACAGCAGCGGGTGACGTCGACGGCTCCGCCTTCCCCCCATACGCGTGTTGTCCCCCAATGGGTGGAGACTTCTTCAGCGGTGTCGAAGGCTGGATGTACAAATACTGTACTGGCGACCCTCTCTGAGATTTTCTGTCCTCTGTGGGCATCAAGATCAGGATGCCTACCTGCATATCCCCTGCATTTTCCTGGCACATCAGCACTCCCTGCAATTTGTGGTGGGCTCACAAGCCTTTCCTGTTTTTGCTACCTCTTGAGAATGTCCCCCTTCACACCATCTTCTTCCACATTCCCTTATGCTGGCAGGAGTACAGTACGTGATGAGGGCAGACCTGGAGTGTTTTAGCTGCCCACCTGTGCATAGGCATATAGCATTGCATAGGC
Source organism: Pelophylax lessonae (assembly GCF_965119305.1). Taxonomy (NCBI): domain Eukaryota; kingdom Metazoa; phylum Chordata; class Amphibia; order Anura; family Ranidae; genus Pelophylax; species Pelophylax lessonae. The sequence goes on along the minus strand of NC_138770.1, from coordinate 219,521,980 downwards.
ATATAGCATTTTTTTTTATTTATTTACTTTTTACTAGTAATGTCGGCAATGAGCAATTTTTAGTGGGACTGTGACATTGCAGCAGACAGATCGGACACTTAATTGACACTTTTGACACTTTTGGGGGGACCAGTGACATTACTGCAGTAATCAGTGCAAGAAATATGCACTGCTACTGTACTTATGACACTGGCAGGGAAGGGGTTAACAGCAGGGGTGATCAAAGGGTTAAATGTGTGCCTAGGGGATGTTTTCTAACTGTTTGGGGGATGGACTTACTGGATGAACACAGAGACCTGTGTTCCTAAATAGGAGGAACACAGGATCCCTGTGTACATCACTGACAGAACAGCCGTGTGCCGTGTTCACTTCGGCAGATCACTGTTCTGTCTCTATGGGGAATGATCATGGGTGCCCAGCGGACGCGCTGATTGACTCCCCCTCTAGTCAATCTGCATGTGCACGCACCTCCAGCTGGGCGCACGCATCCCCACTAACTGCTACACGAAATGACGTACAGGTATGTAATTTTACCTAACAGAGCCTGGTCGGCAAGTAGTTAACAGGCACATCTAAGCCTGCAGTCATCCGGGGTAAAGCTGTCCACATAGAGTCTATGTCATAGACCATCCTCTACACTGCCACCAACGTCGTTCCTTCCATGCTGCGCTTCACAAGCGATTCAAGCCTCGCTTTCAGATCACCCTATAGCAGGGTAGTTTTCTCAGGTACAATTACAGACTGACAGCGGTGGGAGCCAGCAGTGAAGAGGATGGTCTATGTGGAAATCTTTACCCCGGATGCCTGCATTCTTAGATGTGTCTCTTTTAATCATCAACCATGTGAGTTGCTAAATTTTGAACCTTCATTAACCACTTAAGGACCGGAAGGTTTTACCCCCCTTAATGACCAGGCCATTTTTGCGATACGGCACTGCGTTACTTTAACTGACAATTGTGCGGTCGTGCGATGCTGTACCCAAATAAAATGTATGTCTTTTTTCCCCACAAATAGAGCTTTCTTTTGGTGGTATTTAATTACCTCTGTAGTTTTTATTATACTTATTATTTATAAACAAAAAAAGAGCGACAATTCGGAAAAAAAAAAACAATATGTTTTACTTTCTGCTATATAACATTCCCAATAAAAAACAATAAAATTAATTTTTTCATCAATTTAGGCCAATATGTATTCTGCTACATATTTTTGGTAAAAAAAAAAAAAAATCCCAATAAGTGTATATTGATTGGTTTGCACAAAAGTTATGGTGTCTACAAACTAGGAGAAAGATTTATGTAATTTTTATCTATTTATTTTTACTAGTAATGGCGGCGATCAGCAATTTTTTGCGGGACTGTGATATTGCAGCGGACAGATTGGACACCTAATTTACATTTTTTACACTTTGGGGGGGGGGGGGGGGGGACCAGTGACATGAATATAGTAATCAGTGCTAAAAATATGCACTGTTACTGTACTAATGACATTGGCAGGGAAGGGGTAAACACCAGGGGTGATCAAAGGGTTAAATGTGTGTCTGCGGGGTGCTTTCTAGCTGTGTGGGGGATGGACTTAGTGGATGAATACAGAGACCTGTATTCCAAGATAGGAGGAACACAGGATCCCTGTGTTCATCGCTGACAGAACAGCGGTCTGCTCTGTTTACTTTGGCAGACCGCCGTTCTGTCTCCACTGGGACCGTTCACGGGTGCCTGGCAGACATCACATCACAACCCGCTGATTGCCCCCCCCACTAACTGCTACACTAAACGAGGTACAGGTATTTGCGGTAGTATAACTACAAGGCAGTGGTTAAATGTAACTATATTGCTACACTTAGAGGCGCCTCTCTTCTCTGTTTTACACTGTAGCTCCTGCTGGATTTTGCTTCTAATCCCCTTGTGGAGGCTGCCATTTGTGGATGGACATTTTATGGTTAAACATCCCATCATATTGCTATAATCTTTTTATATGGACTATAAACGAATGAACTTATGAATAAATGATTTTTGAACGAATCATCTGATTTTCCATTATTTTTTATGGGGAAATTCGCATTGATATAAGAGTGTTTTGGATTACAAGCATGTTTCCGGAACAAATTATGCTCTCAGTCCAAGGTTTTACTGTATATAGATCAGAGCAAAATGACGGACAAATGAGGAGGAAAGAGGGACAGATGGACAGTCCCTCAAAATCAGTGATAGTTGGGAGCTATGCAATAAGTAGGAATCTGCTACAAAGTTTGTTACAATCCACACAATGTACTGATAGGGGATTTATTTCTCAACAAAAGTGACACTTTAGATGTAAACTGCTCCTCCTGCTAAATTATCACAAGTATTACTTGACTGGTAACATTATTTGCAAAAATGAAGCTGGGCATGCCTACCCTAAGTAATAGCATTTACCAGGTTAGACATAGAAAGGCCATTTATGGCATCTATTATGATATTTAACAGATCAGCAATTAATAAAATAAGAATAGTATATGTAAGCTTCCTTTCACACTAGAGCAGGGGTGGGCAAACTGTTTGACTTGAGGGCCGCAATGGGTTCATATATTGGACCCGGGGGCCGGACCAAGAGTAAATGGCAAAAACGCTGTAAAAAATTGCGTGACTTTGAGGTAATTAACCTTGCTAGCGGTATCCCCGAGCGTGACTCGGGGTAGGAATTTTCTGCTATTAGCGGTATCCCCGAGTCACGCTCGGGGTGAATGGCAGAGCTATGCAGACAGCACAGCGGAGCGTCTCTTACCTTAACCTGGCGATCCAGCGATGAGCTCTCATTGCTGTGACCGCCAGCCGAGATCTCCGCCGCTCGTCTGTCGGTAGGAGGACTTCCTAGTTCCGTTCCCTGCGGAACTAGAGAGGGAAATTAAAAAAAAAAAAAAAACGTTGCACAAAACACATAACACATTTTATATTATATATATATGCATATATATATATATATATATATATATTCATATATATATATATATATATATATATATATATATATATACATATATCAAAAAGAAGGGAGGTATTGAATGGGATTGTGGTATATCCATAGGGTGGGGACCAAAAGAAACCCATTGGAATTCCCAAAAGATGGACTTTAAAGGGCTGGTAAAGTAATAGGTGAGCAAACAATGGAGTAAAAATATGTAAATTTATTGAAATATATTATTAAAAACAGAAATCAGCATGATTACTTCACATATGGTAACTACCAACATAGTTGGACATGAAGACATAGAATTAGTCCATATACAATTCAACCATGTTGACACATTGAAGGTATTTTCTTGGTGATGGTTCGACGCGTTTCGCCAAAGAAAAGTAATCGGCTTCTTCAGGAACCAATTGTTGGAGGCTAAGTAGGGCCTCTAACATTAGACATATACAGAAAGGAAAAGAAAAACAAACATAAACATTCATAAATAACCTTCATGTTATATCATTGGAGCATAGTTGATACATAACATATCAGGCTCCTGTTGAATGGAATAGAAAACAGCTATACATTATTGATCAACTTGCTCACCTAGTTTACAATGGGGTTAACATAATAGGATTCGAGATATCCCTAGTTATCCAGTGAGGCCAGGATGCAGATAGCCCTCTCCAAAAAATCCTCAAGTAGGGCTCCTAGGAACTCCTTTATGAGGGTAGGTGGACCGAACCTCTTCCAAATTTCCCAAGGGGATGAATACATCCAATAATCAATGCCAATGAGTAACCTCAATGTTGTCACCATGGGGTCCTCAGCAACGATACGATGTTGAAGGCAAGGGATTGATAAAATAAAAGCCCAGAACCACTCTGTAGTGTATCCATAATAAAAGAAAAAGAAAGCACAAAAAGAGAGGACAAGAGATAAGGATAATAGCAAATAATTATAACCCACCAAAACAAATAAAAATCTGCTTGGAGGTAAAGTGTATAAGCCCATAGTTGAGGGCTCCATTCAAATAAAAGAACCTACCTTGTCATGGAATCGACACTATGTGGAGGTACTGGACGCCTGTGTCCGCGGTATCAAATACCGCAGCCATCGGCGTCTCTGCCTCGTGGGCTTATAAGCAGGAAGAGGTCCCGCCGGAAGTGCGACGCCAGAAGCGTCCCGACGTCACTTCCGGCGCGGGCGCTATGCAAGTGCGCCACTTCCGGTATGGCTGAAAGATAGTATTACAGCCATCGGGTACGGCGCAACTGATTCCCATTGCTGGGAGAGGACCGGATGTTTACCAGAAACATCCTACCTCTGCCTTGCGCCCGAGTCCACCTGGAATGGGGAGGGAGAGACAAGCATACGCTGGTTCAAACCGGGTCTGTCAGTACATCCCGATCCTATCAAAAAACAGAAAAAAAATGGTGATTGATAAAAATACTTCAGAGGTCCCAAAGCAAGGAAAAAAAAGGGAAAGAAAAGAGCCAAACATAAGAAAGGGAGCATATATGTATATATATAAAGAAAACATACATGCAGCCTAAAACAATGATTAGTAAATAAGAACATAATATACAGCCCCTCAACAAGGGAGCATATTTAATAAGCATGTCTCATTGACACAGTTGCCACATAGATGGCTCACATCGGAGCAAAAGGGGATGGCTGGTCATGGGGATATAGTCACATTATATCTTGAAATGGGAAGAAAAAGTAAGGGGGGGGGGAAAAAGGAAGGAAAAAGAAGGGAGGGAAAGGGAAAGGGGGAAAAAGGAGGGGGGGGGGAAAAAGAAGGGGGAAAAGAAAAGAAGGGGGGAAAAAAAAAGGGGAAAACGAAAAAAATATATATATGAGAAAGATAATAAAGTATATAAAGAGTATATGAAAAATGTAAGGAGTATATGAAAAATATAGAAAAATATAGAAAAAGTCCTAGAGGTGGGCAACAGACAAATTCCAGAGGTGGATCATCATTGATGGATTATGGATTCAATTAGAGAAATGGTTTATATGACACGGCTGAATTTAAGCCGGGCCATTTAGTAGCTTGCTGATTAAAGATCCATTTTGCTTCCTTTTGGAGAATGATTTTATCGATATTTCCACCTCGTGGGTTTCTGTTGACCACCTCTAGGACTGAAAAGGAGACCATATAAGGGTCAAAGCTATGGTTGAGACCGACATGCCTACATATTGGTGTATAAATTAGACCAACCTCCAAATAATAGAGGTGGTCACTGATCCTTTGCCAAAATTTCCTTTTGGTTTTGCCTATATAAAAGGCACCACATTTACATGTGGCTAAATACACTACCCCTTCCGTCTGACAGGTGGCTGAGAATCTCGGCCGTAGCGTTCCTCCTCGTGGCAGGGGAAGGGTAATACCCTCCCTTATCCATGGGCATAGGTCACATGTCCCACATCTGTGGGTCCCCAGTGATCCCTCCAATCCCACAGAAGTGGGAGACTGAAAGTGGCTGTGCACCAATGAGTCGCCCAGAGATCTAGCCTTCCTAAATACTAATTCTGGTGTTGATCGAACATATCGGGAGATAGTTGAATCCTCCGTCAAGAAGTGCCAGTTTTTGGTCAATATGGAGCGGATCTCTTGATGGTGGGCATTGAAGGTAGTGATCATTTTAGTTGTAAAGGAAGATTCCTGTTTTTTGGGGCGGTAAATCAACTCTTCCCTTTGCTGGGATTTAGCCTTTTGATAGGCACTTTTTAGGACCCGATTGCTGTATCCCCTAAGTTTTAGTCTCTGCTGAAGGGCTTTTGCTTCCCTCTCGAAGTCAACATCCCTTCCGCAATTGCGGCGTATCCTAAGGTTTTGGCAGTAAGGTATATTACGTACAAGCGATCTTGGATGACCACTCTGGTAATGAAGAATGGTGTTACCAGCCGTCTCCTTCCGGTATAGGGAGGTAAATAAAGTTCCGTCAGGAGACATGTGTATATAGGTGTCAAGAAAAGGAATCACCAACTTGCTGCATTGCATTGTAAATTTTAAATTGAATTGGTTGATCGAAAGATATTGCATAAATTCCAACAGTTGTTCATGAGATCCCGTCCACACCACCAGGACGTCATCAATATACCTTTTCCAGGTAAGGACATGTTCAAAGAGGGGTGACGCCTTCTCGTCAGAGAACAGGACGCGCTCCCATCCCCCCAGGTACAGGTTGGCATACGATGGGGCACACGCTGTCCCCATCGCTACCCCCTGTACCTGGAGGTATGTGTCATCGTTGAAGGAAAAGATATTGGAATTTAAAATAAATTCCAAAAGTCGAAGAACAAAGTCAGTACGAGCCCAATTAGAGCGCTCCTGTTCCCGGAGGAATGAAGACGCCACCCTTAGACCTTTGATATGGGGAATTGAGGAGTATAGCGCTTCAATATCAATCGCTACTAATAGCGATTGAGTAGGCACGACAAGTCCCTCGATGGTCTTAAGTAAATCCACCGTATCTTTAAGATAAGATGGTAAACTAGCTACTAGTGGGCGTAAATGGCTGTCAATGTATCGACTTGCCATTTCTGATATGCTTCCTATGCCAGATATAATTGGACGTCCTGGTGGTGGGACGGTTTTTTTATGGATCTTAGGTATAGAGTAAAATGTTGGCGTGATTGGCCATTTGACCCAAAGATATTCAAATAATTCCTTATCAATCACATTTTCCTGAACAGCGTTGGAAATCAGAGTATAAAATTCAGTATTTTTGGTGGTGATTAATGTTTCCGGCACCTTAAGGTACCATTCCTCGTTAGAGAGAATGGCTACACACATGTCAATATATTGATCGCGATCCATGACGACCACATTGCCCCCCTTGTCAGAGGGTTTGATGACAATGTGGTCGTCATGGATCAAGCGATCAAGAGCCTGCCTCTGCGGAGGGGACAGATTAGATCTGTAAGGGGAGGAGGCGGCGAGGTTTTCAAAGTCTTTAGCTGTTTGTTTTAAGAAAGCCCACACTGCGGGGCATGTTTGTAGCCGGGGGAAGTTAGTAGACTTAGCTTTGAATTGGGGTTCAGAGGGGAGCCCCAACTCATCGTCAGAGGAGGATTCCGACCCAGAGTTCTCAATCGGTCCACCACTCTCATCTAGAAGCTGGATGAGTATTTTCAACATCTTGAAGTCATTAATTTTAAAACCTTTATAGGGGTCCTCATATTTGCCATCAATACTACACTTATTTTTATTTTTATCAAATAAATACTTAAACGTGAGGTTCCTCGCAAAGAGGTGGAGGTCCTTTGTAATTTCAAATTTGTTTACCCTTTCCAATGGGCAGAAACCCAAACCTAGTTTCAAAACATTTAATTCATCATTCGATAACTGTCGCGATGATAGATTTACTACATCTAATCAGCATACAAGTCTTTCCTTCGTTTGAGGTCCTCGACCCCCTATTTCGTGAACAATGGGAGCGCAATCTCACCGCGTGTTCAGCAAGAATGATGCAACTCTTGAGAAATAAATATCTGAAAGACCTAGAAGAGGTAGACAAAGAAATTGGTTTACTCCAAACTAATAAACCAGCTTCACAAACGATTGACTTTACGAAAAAAGAACAGGAATTAACTCAATTCCTAGAACGATTTAATAAGGAAATAGTTGAAAAGAAGGATTTTAAATATATGAAGGACAGATTGGCCTTTGCAGGCGGTACAGCCTACAAATGGAACAATAAAAATAATTGGCAGAAAAAGAATAGGCCATATGTTCCAAGGAATATTAAGAATAACAATATTATTAGAACAGAATCTGAAGCATCTTTGTCATCCTCAGCCTCCTCTTATAAGAGTGTAAATCAACCTCAAAGAGGGAAGGCAAGACGGGGCAGACCATCTCTGAGGGGTGGCCCAAACCGCATGGATTTTCAACAGGAAAAGGCTCAAAAAAGGACAGTATCACCTCACGAAATAACACCTAAACCGAAACAATTGCCTGGTACAGATAGGAGTCATTACAGTTCTCACCTACCTAGAACCGAGCAGAATCAATGCTCAATGTTCAATTTGGACATTGATTCTTCTCAGCCTCCTCTTAATACAGGAACCAAACCTAAAACCAAACAACTTAACTTACCTAATGAGTCCCCTTTGGGATCAATCCCAACACCTTTGGCTCAACAGAGTCAACAGGTGTTGGGAGAGAGGAGGGCAGGGACCATGGACATTTACATGGTGAAACCGATACTCCCTCATTCGGATTAGATGTAGTAAATCTATCATCGCGACAGTTATCGAATGATGAATTAAATGTTTTGAAACTAGGTTTGGGTTTCTGCCCATTGGAAAGGGTAAACAAATTTGAAATTACAAAGGACCTCCACCTCTTTGCGAGGAACCTCACGTTTAAGTATTTATTTGATAAAAATAAAAATAAGTGTAGTATTGATGGCAAATATGAGGACCCCTATAAAGGTTTTAAAATTAATGACTTCAAGATGTTGAAAATACTCATCCAGCTTCTAGATGAGAGTGGTGGACCGATTGAGAACTCTGGGTCGGAATCCTCCTCTGACGATGAGTTGGGGCTCCCCTCTGAACCCCAATTCAAAGCTAAGTCTACTAACTTCCCCCGGCTACAAACATGCCCCGCAGTGTGGGCTTTCTTAAAACAAACAGCTAAAGACTTTGAAAACCTCGCCGCCTCCTCCCCTTACAGATCTAATCTGTCCCCTCCGCAGAGGCAGGCTCTTGATCGCTTGATCCATGACGACCACATTGTCATCAAACCCTCTGACAAGGGGGGCAATGTGGTCGTCATGGATCGCGATCAATATATTGACATGTGTGTAGCCATTCTCTCTAACGAGGAATGGTACCTTAAGGTGCCGGAAACATTAATCACCACCAAAAATACTGAATTTTATACTCTGATTTCCAACGCTGTTCAGGAAAATGTGATTGATAAGGAATTATTTGAATATCTTTGGGTCAAATGGCCAATCACGCCAACATTTTACTCTATACCTAAGATCCATAAAAAAACCGTCCCACCACCAGGACGTCCAATTATATCTGGCATAGGAAGCATATCAGAAATGGCAAGTCGATACATTGACAGCCATTTACGCCCACTAGTAGCTAGTTTACCATCTTATCTTAAAGATACGGTGGATTTACTTAAGACCATCGAGGGACTTGTCGTGCCTACTCAATCGCTATTAGTAGCGATTGATATTGAAGCGCTATACTCCTCAATTCCCCATATCAAAGGTCTAAGGGTGGCGTCTTCATTCCTCCGGGAACAGGAGCGCTCTAATTGGGCTCGTACTGACTTTGTTCTTCGACTTTTGGAATTTATTTTAAATTCCAATATCTTTTCCTTCAACGATGACACATACCTCCAGGTACAGGGGGTAGCGATGGGGACAGCGTGTGCCCCATCGTATGCCAACCTGTACCTGGGGGGATGGGAGCGCGTCCTGTTCTCTGACGAGAAGGCGTCACCCCTCTTTGAACATGTCCTTACCTGGAAAAGGTATATTGATGACGTCCTGGTGGTGTGGACGGGATCTCATGAACAACTGTTGGAATTTATGCAATATCTTTCGATCAACCAATTCAATTTAAAATTTACAATGCAATGCAGCAAGTTGGTGATTCCTTTTCTTGACACCTATATACACATGTCTCCTGACGGAACTTTATTTACCTCCCTATATCGGAAGGAGACGGCTGGTAACACCATTCTTCATTACCAGAGTGGTCATCCAAGATCGCTTGTACGTAATATACCTTACTGCCAATACCTTAGGATACGCCGCAATTGCGGAAGGGATGTTGACTTCGAGAGGGAAGCAAAAGCCCTTCAGCAGAGACTAAAACTTAGGGGATACAGCAATCGGGTCCTAAAAAGTGCCTATCAAAAGGCTAAATCCCAGCAAAGGGAAGAGTTGATTTACCGCCCCAAAAAACAGGAATCTTCCTTTACAACTAAAATGATCACTACCTTCAATGCCCACCATCAAGAGATCCGCTCCATATTGACCAAAAACTGGCACTTCTTGACGGAGGATTCAACTATCTCCCGATATGTTCGATCAACACCAGAATTAGTATTTAGGAAGGCTAGATCTCTGGGCGACTCATTGGTGCACAGCCACTTTCAGTCTCCCACTTCTGTGGGATTGGAGGGATCACTGGGGACCCACAGATGTGGGACATGTGACCTATGCCCATGGATAAGGGAGGGTATTACCCTTCCCCTGCCACGAGGAGGAACGCTACGGCCGAGATTCTCAGCCACCTGTCAGACGGAAGGGGTAGTGTATTTAGCCACATGTAAATGTGGTGCCTTTTATATAGGCAAAACCAAAAGGAAATTTTGGCAAAGGATCAGTGACCACCTCTATTATTTGGAGGTTGGTCTAATTTATACACCAATATGTAGGCATGTCGGTCTCAACCATAGCTTTGACCCTTATATGGTCTCCTTTTCAGTCCTAGAGGTGGTCAACAGAAACCCACGAGGTGGAAATATCGATAAAATCATTCTCCAAAAGGAAGCAAAATGGATCTTTAATCAGCAAGCTACTAAATGGCCCGGCTTAAATTCAGCCGTGTCATATAAACCATTTCTCTAATTGAATCCATAATCCATCAATGATGATCCACCTCTGGAATTTGTCTGTTGCCCACCTCTAGGACTTTTTCTATATTTTTCTATATTTTTCATATACTCCTTACATTTTTCATATACTCTTTATATACTTTATTATCTTTCTCATATATATATTTTTTTCGTTTTCCCCTTTTTTTTCCCCCCTTCTTTTCTTTTCCCCCTTCTTTTTCCCCCCCCCCTCCTTTTTCCCCCTTTCCCTTTCCCTCCCTTCTTTTTCCTTCCTTTTTCCCCCCCCCCTTACTTTTTCTTCCCATTTCAAGATATAATGTGACTATATCCCCATGACCAGCCATCCCCTTTTGCTCCGATGTGAGCCATCTATGTGGCAACTGTGTCAATGAGACATGCTTATTAAATATGCTCCCTTGTTGAGGGGCTGTATATTATGTTCTTATTTACTAATCATTGTTTTAGGCTGCATGTATGTTTTCTTTATATATATACATATATGCTCCCTTTCTTATGTTTGGCTCTTTTCTTTCCCTTTTTTTTCCTTGCTTTGGGACCTCTGAAGTATTTTTATCAATCACCATTTTTTTTCTGTTTTTTGATAGGATCGGGATGTACTGACAGACCCGGTTTGAACCAGCGTATGCTTGTCTCTCCCTCCCCATTCCAGGTGGACTCGGGCGCAAGGCAGAGGTAGGATGTTTCTGGTAAACATCCGGTCCTCTCCCAGCAATGGGAATCAGTTGCGCCGTACCCGATGGCTGTAATACTATCTTTCAGCCATACCGGAAGTGGCGCACTTGCATAGCGCCCGCGCCGGAAGTGACGTCGGGACGCTTCTGGCGTCGCACTTCCGGCGGGACCTCTTCCTGCTTATAAGCCCACGAGGCAGAGACGCCGATGGCTGCGGTATTTGATACCGCGGACACAGGCGTCCAGTACCTCCACATAGTGTCGATTCCATGACAAGGTAGGTTCTTTTATTTGAATGGAGCCCTCAACTATGGGCTTATACACTTTACCTCCAAGCAGATTTTTATTTGTTTTGGTGGGTTATAATTATTTGCTATTATCCTTATCTCTTGTCCTCTCTTTTTGTGCTTTCTTTTTCTTTTATTATGGATACACTACAGAGTGGTTCTGGGCTTTTATTTTATCAATCCCTTGCCTTCAACATCGTATCGTTGCTGAGGACCCCATGGTGACAACATTGAGGTTACTCATTGGCATTGATTATTGGATGTATTCATCCCCTTGGGAAATTTGGAAGAGGTTCGGTCCACCTACCCTCATAAAGGAGTTCCTAGGAGCCCTACTTGAGGATTTTTTGGAGAGGGCTATCTGCATCCTGGCCTCACTGGATAACTAGGGATATCTCGAATCCTATTATGTTAACCCCATTGTAAACTAGGTGAGCAAGTTGATCAATAATGTATAGCTGTTTTCTATTCCATTCAACAGGAGCCTGATATGTTATGTATCAACTATGCTCCAATGATATAACATGAAGGTTATTTATGAATGTTTATGTTTGTTTTTCTTTTCCTTTCTGTATATGTCTAATGTTAGAGGCCCTACTTAGCCTCCAACAATTGGTTCCTGAAGAAGCCGATTACTTTTCTTTGGCGAAACGCGTCGAACCATCACCAAGAAAATACCTTCAATGTGTCAACATGGTTGAATTGTATATGGACTAATTCTATGTCTTCATGTCCAACTATGTTGGTAGTTACCATATGTGAAGTAATCATGCTGATTTCTGTTTTTAATAATATATTTCAATAAATTTACATATTTTTACTCCATTGTTTGCTCACCTATTACTTTACCAGCCCTTTAAAGTCCATCTTTTGGGAATTCCAATGGGTTTCTTTTGGTCCCCACCCTATGGATATACCACAATCCCATTCAATACCTCCCTTCTTTTTGATATATAATAACTAGGATGTGGGCTTGGTTTAGTAGCTTTTTCGATCTGACTGTATAACAATTTTTTCCCAATATATATATACATATATATATATATATATATATATATATATATATATATATATATATATATATATATATATATATATATATATATGTATATATATATATATATATATATATATGTATATATATATATATATATATATATATATATATACATATATACCTATATACACACACATATATATATATATACACATATATATATAATATATAACGCATGAATTATAATCTAATCAATAATATAATTTTATTATATATATTATATATTAAATAATAAAATAATATTATTGATTCGATTATAATTCACTTATTTGTGTTTCAAATTTATCACATCTGGGATGTCTACCAGAGACTTGTTTTGGTCAGGTTTAAGTCAGTAATTACTAAGAATTGTAGGCCTATAATACATAACGCCAAATTTCCATGAAGAGAATTGTACCGCTTTTGGAACAGAATTCCTGACAGAATCATACCGCCAGGGAGGTTAAGGTATAGTGTGCCCCCTTTCAATGCAGAGTGACCAGCGTGCCCCCTTTCAATGCAGTGACCAGCGTGCCCCCTTTCAATGCAGAGAGACCAGCGTGCCCCCTTTCAATGCAGAGAGACCAGCGTGCCCCCTTTTAATGCACAGTGACCAGCGTGCCCCCTTTCAATGCACAGTGACCAGTGTGCCCCCTTCAATGCAGTGACCAGCGTGCCCCCTTTCAATGCACAGTGACCAGCGTGGCCCCTTCAATGCAGTGACCAGCGTGCCCCCTTTCAATGCACAGTGACCAGCATGCCCCATTTCAAAGCACAGTGACTAGTGTGCCCCCTTCAAAACAGTGACCAGCGTGCCCCCTTCAATGCAGTGACCAGCGTGCCCCCTTCAATGCAGTGACCAGTATGTCCCCTTTCAATGCACAGTGACCAGCGTGCCCCCTTTCAATGCACAGTGACCAGCGTGCCCCCTTTAATGCAGAGACCAGCGTGCCCCCTTCAATGCAGAGACCATCGTGCGTGCCCCCTTTCAATGCATGGATCATCGTGCGTGCCCCCTTTCAATGCAGAGACCAGCTTGCGTGCCCCCTTCAATGCAGAGACCATCGTGCGTGCCCCCTTTCAATGCAGAGACCATCGTGCATGCCCCCTTTCAATGCAGAGACCAGCGTGCCCCCTTCAATGCTGAGACCAGCGTGCATGCCCCCTTCAATGCAGAGACCAGCGTGCGTGCCCCCTTCAATGCAGAGACCAGCGTGCGTGCCCCCTTCAATGCAGAGACCAGCATGCGTGCCCCCTTCAATGCAGTGTGGCCCCCCCCGAGACCAGTGCACTTCTCCTCAGTCCCCCGGCGTCTCCTCAAGTCCTCCCGCCTCCTCCTCGGCCAATGGCATGGGGTTTGCCTTGCGGCCAATCAGGAAGCGGGTATTAGACCCGCTTCCTGATTGGCCAGGAGGAGGATCCGTGTGACAATAGCGAATTTTTATTCGCTATTGTCACACAATGGGTGGGCTCGGGGCGCACTGCTCTGCGCCCCGGGTCCACCCTTTGTTGCAGCCTAGGACCGGCCACTGTAAATGAATAAATTAGCTAGCGCACAGCGGGCTGGATTAAAAGGTCCGCCGGGCCGTAGTTTGCCCATTCTTGCACTAGAGGATCGATTGGGTCCTCCTGTCCTCGATGGAGCAGAGATGTGTCCATTGACACCCACTGACATCCGATCCCCTAAGTACAGAGGGATGGCAGTCAGGTGAAAACAGACTGGCAGTCCATTTACATCCGACCACCCATAGAGGAGAGCAGGCTGTGTCTGTGTCCGCTCTGCATAAGTGGAGCGAACACGGACGAATCATACGCCTGCTCAGCGGGAATCAGTGGACAGATTCCCTGCTGAGCAGATGGACCCCAAAGGAGGGCCCTAATTTATTTATTTTTATTTATTATACAGCAGGTACTTAAAGAGGAGTTCCAGTCTCCTGTGAAAAAAAAAATAAAAGTCAGCAGATACAAAAACCAATCCAGCGATGTGCTCACCCCAGCTGGTTTCACCTGCTGTCTTTTAGTGAATAGTCAAGCAGTCTTCTGGGACCTATCACATGTCCCAGCAGACTGCAGGGAAGGAGGGAGGAAGCTGAGTCCTTGAAGCAGAACAGTTTTTCAGTGGAGCTCCACTTTAAATAGCGCTACCATTTTAAGCAGTACTTTATATATATTATAGATTCAGTCCCTGCCCTCAAGGAGTTTTCAATCTAAGGTAATATGTAAAAATGGTAAAGGATACCCTTGGCCTAGTTATGAACAGGGAACCAAAATGCAAAAAGTAACATGTCTTACATATGTTTGGATCTATGAAACAATCACAGCTGCCCTGCTCTAAGTTTTTAAAAAATTATTTCTTTAGTGAATCAATTTTCAACAGACTCTTTACAGAAATGTGAAATGGGAATACTGAACAGCAGATATTTTATGTTAGATTTAAGACTTTAATAAACGGTAAAAGCAAGCTAAGCCAAATCTCAGGAGACATTCAAACAAAAAATGTAACATATCATTGAAACAAATAATTGCTAAGTCCAAAATGTGCTAGCTTTAGTAAAAATTAAAAGTGGTAGTATAACATAAAGGAAAATAACCTGTTTTGCCCATGCTGATTGGCCAGAAAGAAAGGTAGTACAACAGCCTGCAGCAATTAGTGAGCAAATAAGGCTGCATCTGTCTACATATGTAATCACAAACCATACAGAGAACCTTAACGGGGGCCTGCAACTGGGATATGCAAATTAAATAGTTACATATTCTTAAATAGCTTTATAACAAGTCCTCCTCTATGCTCCTCCTCTTCTCTTATGTTCTCTTGTACAAGAGAAGGAGACGGGGAAGAGAGACATTCCTCTGCATCAGACACATTGATCTGAAGTCTGTAATTAGTTTAAAACTTGCAAAGGAGGGACACAGAGACCAGGGGAAAGGGGATACTGGTAACAAAGATTTACGCTGGTAGGAGTGATTTGGGGGACAGGAGGATATGTGGTAGGGGGCTCCTTGGGAGGGGAGAGGACTTTTGCTAGAAGGAGGGGTTTGGGAGAGGGGATTTGTACTAGAAGGGGGGAGAGGATTTGTGTTTGTGCTGAGAGGGGGTGCTTTGGGCACCAGAATTTGTGCTAGAAGTGGGGAGAGGATTCGTGCTAGGAGGGAACTGGGGGGAATTGTGTTGGGAGGGGGGTTGTACTTGGAGGGGGGATTTGGAGAGTGGAAGATGATTTCTGCTGGGAGGGAAAATTTGGGGGAGAGAATTTGTGCTAAAAGGAGGTTTGGGGGAGGGGGTTGTGCTTAAAGAGGGGGAGATAATTTTTGTTGGAAGGACATATTTGGGGGGATGAGAGGGAGGATTGAAGAAAAAGGAGTATTTGTAATGTTGGGATTTGGAGAGGGAAATTGGGCAGCGACTTTGTACTGGATTGGGGGGATGTTTTGGAAGTAGGGATGGGCTCTGTGTTCGAGTCGAACGTGAGTTCAACTTGAACATCAGCTGTTCGCGTGTTCGCAGAACATAAAAACAAATGGGGTGCTCAGGGGGAAGTTCGCCCTCCAATGAGTGCCCCATAATGCACTACATTGTTGCAGTGTATTGATTGCTGAAGATTGGCCAAAGCATGCACCTGACCTGTTTGCTTTGGCCAATCACAGCACAATGTCCTGTCAGAGCCATGATTAGCCAAAGGCAGGGTGCCTTTAGCCAATCATGGCTCAGGGGCTAAGTCCACGCCTCACACTATATAAGGCTGCTGCTTACACGGCAGCCGTGTGTAGTGTGATATAATAGAGATTAGGCAGATAGTTAGTGGATAGTGTGTTCAGTCAGTTTAGTGCAGTCAGTGTCAGTGTCAGTGTACAGGCATACCCCACTTTTAAAATGTATAGATGTGTTGTAATCCAAGGTCCCCTCTCGGTGCTCCCCAAGTTTTGTGTCCCTGTCACTTATAGTTCAGGAGCAGTGCCATGTCAAACTGACCAAGATTTCCCATAAATGCCAATGTTAAAGACAGGGAGCAGTGCCATGTCAAGCTGACCAAGATTTCCCATAGATGCCAATGTTAAAGACATAGAGCAGTGCCTTGTCAAGCTGTCCAATATTTCCCATAGACGCCAATGTTAAAGACAGGGAGCAGTGCCAT
The DNA here is from genome assembly GCF_965119305.1 of Pelophylax lessonae. Taxonomy (NCBI): domain Eukaryota; kingdom Metazoa; phylum Chordata; class Amphibia; order Anura; family Ranidae; genus Pelophylax; species Pelophylax lessonae. Next base: position 219,505,300 of record NC_138770.1, on the reverse strand, counting down.
GTCAAGCTTACCAATATTTCCCATAGATGCCAAAAAGCAATGAAAGCTAAAAATTGGTCTGGGCAGGAGGGGGGTGAAAGTGCCCTGTATTTAAGGGGTTAAGGAGAACCCTATGACAGATTAAAAAGAAAATGGCATGAGGTCCCCCTTAAAGTCTAAACCAGACCCAAAGGGCCTGGTATAGATTTTGGGGTGGGCCTCATGCCATTTTTTTTATTTACTCTAACTTTACGCCAAAATTAAAAAAAAAAAAACGGTGTAGCCCCCCCCCCCCCCCCAATCCATACCAGACCCTTATCCTAGCATGCAGTCTGGCAGGCCAGGAATTGGGGGGGGCAAGCGAGCAACCCCCTCCTCCTGAACCATACCAGGCTGCTTGCCCTCAACATGGGGAGGGAGCCATTGTTAGGCGTTGATGTTTGTGTCCCTGATACAATATCTTGAGTCCCTGAATCTCTCTCTAATCAAAACAGGAAGCAAAGGAAAATCTAAATTTTGGAAATTACATCAGATCAGAAATCTTCCATTTGGGAAACTTGTGGTGGCTCTAGTCTAAGTAGGGGTTTCCCTCACTTTGGTGAAATTTTATTTTAATTCTTGTAGTGTAGGAACAGGACAGGAACTGAGAAGAAATCTCCTCAATAAGAAACAGACGGCACACAAAATGGCAAGGATTGCAATTCTAAATAAAAAAAAATAAAAAATAAAAAACAGATTTGATTTTAGATGTACTTTAAAGTGATTCTAAAGGCTAAAGGTTTTTTACTTTCTCTGCATTAAGGTAAAAACCTTTCAATAGCAGTTCCCCCTAGGCCCCCTTAAGCACATACCTAAGTCATCTCTGCCAGCGCTGTCGGGTCTACAACAGCTCCGCTCTTCCTAAATCCTGTAAGAAGGGAGCAGGGGGCAGGGTCAAGCCACACCATGTGTGTCCAAGCTCTATAGAGCATGCCTGCATGAGTGCCCCCATAGTAAGTGACTTACACTGGGGTAGGGGCACTCAGAGAAGAGAGGGAGCAGACAAAGCCAGTGGGGGACCCCAGAAAAGGTGGTAAAGGGCCACACTATGTAAAACCATTGCACAGAGCAGGTAAGTATAAAAAAAATTCTTAAAAAAAGAAAAAAATAGATTTACAACCGCTTTAAGTTTATGACATCATAACATTTACAATTATATCTAAACAAGGCTTTGAAGTACAGTGCTAGAAATGGTTAACAAGTCAGAAACAGCTGTTTGCAGTTTGAAATAAGTCTCTATAATATTTTACTGTTTCTGTGCTCTAATCCAGCAGTTCTAGATGTACATAATGGAATAAATTGCATAGTTTTATGCACTGTCAATAAATTGAGATTGCATCCCTTTTTCTGATGATGAAATTGATGATATGTAAAGGATTTCTGTTTGAAGAAGGTTCTGTTGCAGGTTTCACTGCTTTAAGGGCTTTTTGGCCCTTCTTATCATAACCTATGTGGTCTACAAAAATGAGAAAGAATGAATGGTCTATAAACATATTGTAGTCTGGTATATTTGTGTTATGGTCTTAGAAAGACCACGAAAGACCACTGAAGTAAGAGAAGCCTATCCTACCCACACCTAACAGCTGTATTTTCATTTTCTCCATCAACTCATCCCCCACAGTTATTACCTTTTGTATCACTTGACCTTTCCTTGTAGATTGTAAGCTCTAATGAGCAGGGCCCTCTGATTCCTCCTGTATTGAATTGTATTGTAACTGTACTGTTTGCCCTCATGTTGTAAAGTGCTGCACAAACTGTTGGCGCTATATAAATCCTGTATAATAATAATAAAAAGTCTAACAAGAGCAAAAACAATGATATCCCTGATGATGTTTTCAACACTGCTGTAATATAAGTGCTAGTTCATTAAATAATATTATTCCCTGTATTTGCCTGTGATCAGTTCAAAGAAATAGAACACAGACAACACCACAATGCTGCCCTATTTAAACTAGCAGGCAGATACCTCATTTTTGAAAAAGTTTTCCCTGTATTTGTTTATAAATAAAGTGCATTTTATGATGACACTATTTAGCTATGATTAGACTGACAGCATTATGGCCCAACCAGCATTTTAACATTAAACTTACATTTAACATTTACAACTCAATGCTGTGGTTTTCGTAGAATTTTCCTTTATCCCTCTCACTGCCAGAGCCATTTTTGTGTTTTTTTACACATGTTTAAAAAACAATTTTAGGCCTAAAGAATATTTAAAACCCTCTAAAATGATATATTTTCTAAAAGTGAAACCTTGGAAAATAAAATAGTGTTGTTCCAATTTTTTATGTCACACAATACTTGCACAACAGTTTATCAAGTGCAAATTGTCACCACAGAATACACTACAGTTCATTTTGAGGCACACAAACACAATATATTACCCAATTTTGGTATAGTATAAAAGATGTAAAACAGTTTATATATTTGTTAGCACACCATGGATTTTCAGACTAATGCCCCGTACACACGCAACGATTATCGGCTGACCGATCGGCCGTCTTTTGTCCAGTGTTGTTGTGTTGGTTGAAATGTGCTCTAGACTGCACACGAATTTTCTCGGCCAACAAAAACCAACTTCAGAAGTGATGTCATATACTGGTTTACTTTCCGTGTGTTTTTTCTTCTCTGAGCATGCCCAATCTTGCTCATCAGATTTTTGTCTGCCGAAATATGTACTTACTGACGGAAAATCGGCCGTTCTGTTGAAACAAAAATTTTATAGCCTGCACACCAGATTTTGTTCGGCCGAAAAGTCGGAGTCGGTTGTCGAAAGCATCATACTAACAAGCCGAAAATCGGCCGATCGGACGTTGGCCAAAAATTCACAGCCAACTATCGATGCGTGTGTACGAGGCATAAGTCTAAACGTTTTTTGTTGTTGAGGAAAGGTCACATCTCAGACAGAAGAGTGCAATATTTTAGAGACAAAGGGGTCCTACATGGCCCTGAAACATTGCACTCTTCTCTTTGAGATGTGCTCTTTTCTTCACAGGGCTTTTTTTCTCAGAGAATAGGTGCAGGAACCCACCCTCCCAATTCAACTCTCTGCCACCGACCCCATACACTCCCACCTAGAACCCCACCCCAACTGCACCCCCAAATCTGATATTCCTCTGGGAAGTTAAGTGATTCCAAATAATGGGTGTGGTCAAGGCTCAGTACTGAGTTTTACACACAATGCAAGGTTCAGGAAACCATAACACACAGAGTACTGGACTCAGGAGTACATAACACACAGGAGTGCATATTGTGCAGTGTTGAGGAGTGTGTATCACTCAGCATCAGCATCCACAGCTCACCCTCTCTGCCTTGTCCACAGCTCACCTTCTTTCCTCCTATCCAAAGCTCATCTTTTCCTCCCCTATCCACAGCTCAATCCCCCCCCCCCCCCCCCCATCCACAAAAAAAGTCTGGATAAGGGATACTCCTCTAATCCGATTAATGAGGCATGTTCTTTCTATTTGACAGAAAACACATCTCTTTCAGGTAAAAAGGTCCATGAACCAACAATTCGTTTCATCACCTACTACCACCCAATACATCATGAGATAGAAAACATCATTAAAAAACACTGGTCCATTCTTACTCAGGATCCTCACTTAACATCATCTATTCTTGTATTACCAAAGTTTGCATACAGAAAGGCACCCAGTGTCAAGAGTAAAATTGCGTGCCAAGTAAAATTAAATCTCTGGCCAAATCCACGACAATCAGACAACTCACTCTTATCCCATTGGTTGGCATGTTCCATTGTAAAAAAATCTTTGTGTCTCACTTGCTCACATGTTCCCCATGGTAAGAAGGCCTTTACAATAATGGTAGAACTTTTACCATCAATTCATTTTACGATTGCTTCACGACACATGTTGTGTAGTGCCTATCCTGCCTGTGCATTATGCTCTGCGTTGGCAGAACCATTCGGACATTGCATGCAAGGTTTGGAGAGCACCGATGGTTTGTTCAGGAAGGCAATCCTAAACAAAGTGTCCCACGCTATTTTGCTGAATTTTGCATTTTGCTGAATCTGTTGCTGAACTTCAGGTATGGATCATTGGGAGTCCATACCTGAAAAATATTCACCAGCTGAAGGCTTCCAACGTTTTTGCAAACAAGAAGCCTTTTGGATTTACACCCAGAGTGCTTGGGTGTATTCTTATTTTTTTTACCCTTTTTTTTTTCTTAATCTATTTTACGAGGCACAAAAAGTCCCCTATGTGAGTTAATTTGTTTGTGACAAGTTCTCTTTATCTGCCGTCCATTGAAGCTAATGCTATTGAAGCTATTTAAGCTAAAGCCAATGCTATTGTGCTCCAGTTGCTTCTTTCCTGGCCACAGCAGCCAGGGGAAGTGGCACTTGAAACCAGAAGTGACATGATACATGTTGATTCTATTTTCTTTGCAGCTAGGGGAGATCCGCAAATGGGCATTCACTAGTCTCCTAACACCCGCATGTGGGTCACGGTCCTGCAGGTGGGAGAGACAAAGCCAGGAATACATAGGGGGGGGGGGGATTGTGTGGGGAATACACTTCTGGGGGTTAGTGAAGTTGATCAGGCAGTTGACAGTTGGCTTGCAAAAGATACATAAATTCCAATAGCTATACAACCTCCTTTTGCTGTGAATAAGGTCTATAGGAGGCATTGGCAAACCTGAAGGGCAGCCCAAGGGACAAATACCAATGCTGCTGATAATGCAAAGCAGCAGCTTAGCATTGTCAATTTAAAATAGGAGGTGATATTACTGGGAGGATCTCCAGGTAAGACATTTTGCATTTTTATATTTTGAAAGTCACCAAATTTTGTTAAAAAAAAAAACGATATACAGTGAGGGAAGCTGCAAAGCATACTAAAATGTGGATTTAGGAGTTATACACACTTCAAATCATCAAAAGGCTGAATTGATTTAATCCCTCTTTCCCCACCAATTACATGGGAACATATGGAAACTTGCAAAACAAAGAATCAAAATTATATGGCTTATGTCTATAGCTTCTTCTATTAGGTTTGCTTCAGTCAAAATATACGTACATTATACTGATACATTAGCATTTTGAGACACATGCTTAACATGCCTTACTGACTATCAGCTTTACAGTAAAAAATATTTCATTCATGCAAATCCCCAATGAGACAGAACAAGTAAATGATCTGAGAAATATTGAATAACTCAGGGAATGAGATGAAATATTTTGTTTCGTACAGATACGGAAGCAACATTTGGTAAACAGTCTTCATAATAATATAAAGTTTCTGTGTTTTGTGAACATTGTCATGCTATTTTAAATAGTTCTGTGGGAAACAATTTTTTTAATATGTTACACAAGAGACACTTAATAGAATACATCTGGGACAGTTACATTATCCCTTCCACTTTGAGTCTGATTTACCAAGATTGTGTTGACAATTCTAGAGAGGATAGGCAATTTTCACACTCACTCACTGAAAAAAGAAGACTCACTTGCCTAAATGTCTCTGCACGCATGCCTTCAAGCAATCAAACACAGAAAATCTCAGTGGATGTTCTTAGAGTTTGTGTAGCTCACTGTGAACAATATGGGGGAGATTTATTAAAACTGGAGGACACAGAATATTTTGCAGCTGTGCATAGTAACCAATCAGCTTCCAGGTTTTATTGGCAAAGCTTAACCAAACAAGCTTAACTGAACTTAGAAGCTGATTGGTTACTATGCACAGTTACTTCAGATTCTATGTGCACCAGTTTTAGTTTTAGGTAAATCCTCCCCTATATATGTATGATTAATTAACAGAAATGCATCCATCAACTTCCAGCATGAGCCTATTATTAAATAAATAAATAAATAATATTTAAAAAATAAAAAAACATCAGAGTATTTTGAAAAAAATGTTAGAATGCAAAAAATAATTTAAAAAAAATGAAAATAAAAAATAATTAAGAAAAATCTGAAATACATGTTTGCTAACCCCCGCTTTGTGGGGTGTGTGTTACACCCCTAGTTTTATTCTGTTTACATTTTTGGCTGTTATTCCTATCCCGTGCATTTGTATGTTGTTTACACATGTCTCGCAATGGTTTATTAACCTGTCACAGTCTGTTATCTTTCTTTTTTTAGGTACTTTGTGTGGCACCACATGATTTTTTAATCTAGTTGAAAGAGAACAGATCTAAAAGCTAGGAAGAATCACACTTAAGAAAAAAATAAATAAAGCCATCAACTTCACAAAGTTTCTAAACAGTAGCAACATGTTTCATACGGTAGCATAAGAGCCCATTCACATTGAGGCGACACGACTTCGGGGGGCGACCTGTGAAGTCGCGTGCGTCGCGACTTCGGCGCGACTTGCAGAGACTTCACATAATGGAAGTCTATGCAAGTCGCTCCGAGGTCGCCCCAAAGTAGTACAGGACCCTTTTTCTAAGTCGGAGTGACTTGTGTCACTCCTATTAGAACGGGTCCTGTACTACTCAATGGACCGCGACATACCGCGACTTGTCAGGCTGACAAGTCGCGCTAATGTGAATGGGCTCTAAATGTTCTTCTTTAGTGCAGAACTACACTGTATTGTCAACAACGTTTATTCAAATTTCAACATAATCAACTCGGCATGCACAAAAAAAAAAACTTCAGAATCACATCCCCTTTACACTTTAGAGAAGAGGCAGTTGTTATAAAGAAATAAAAATTACAGAGCCAATACTAAGAAAATAGCCAGACATATAGCACCAAGGTTGGATAGTATGTTAGCAACTTGATTGGCAGCAATGTAAAAGGGAGACAAGGCATGATTTTTTGTAAAATACAAATGACAGTACATTATATCATAGACAAAGATAGGCAAAAAATATAGCACAGACATGCTGCATACATCAGAAGCCTTTCTTCTAGGCAGCTAAGTAAGGCCTGATTTACACTGGCACTGTCAAACCTGTATTTGTATGTATTTAGAGGAGATTTAAAAGCACATATAAATGCATGTAATGATTTTTCAATGGTGACTTTAACACTGTGCATTTACCTGCATATAGGTGTAGTCAGTTTAGCTGCATACAGAGAAAATAGAATTTTGTGTGTCCAGTACTTAATTAGACACTCTAAATGCACCTAAAACTGCTTTAAGCTGGAACATCTAAATGCAGGAAAAGGTGAAGTGGTTTGTACTTCCCAGATTAATTCTCCTGCTTTTGGAAAGCTAACTGCAGGAGTGGCAATGTGAATGAGACCCAAAAGAGAGACAAGGCAGGTTTTTAATTATGAAATAAAAATAACACAGCATTATGTAAAAGTCATGAGCCAGAAAGATAGCACAAACATGCTACAGATCATGTAAGGGGTTTTACTAGGCCACTTTCAAAGAAATAGAGATAATTCACATTTAATCATGAAATAAAAATTTACAATATATTATGTCAGAAACAAGAGACAGAAAAATATTACACAAATATGTTGCATATCATTGAATCCTTCCTAATAGGCTGCATTTCAAGATGGAGAGACAAGGGTTATTTTGAAATACAAATTACAGTGTATTATGTCATAGGTAATACCCAAAAATATAGCAAAAACACACTGCACATAATGGATGTTCGCTATGTAAGTCAGTGAGACAAGGCAGGTTTCATCATGAAATAAAGATGTCAGAGACAAGAGCCAGACATGCTGCATAAGCCTTTTGACTAGGCCTCATTTCAAGAGGCAGAGACAAGTCAGGTTTTAACTAGTAGAAATATTAGGAATTACGCCACAGATAATAATAGATGGTATCAATATCCTCTAGGTGTAGCAGCTATCTATATGATGTGAATACAATCAGTTAAAATGTTTATGTGCAGACAGCTCTATCACCAGTTCTCCAAAAAAATCATATAATATGTACATAACAATCAATATAAGAATGCCAAAAATGAGTCAATAATGCAAAAAAAAAGTATTTGAAAAAAACTATACAAAAAAGTGTCCCGTGTTACTTTATATCATAAAAGTAAAAGTCAAAAACAGTTCATATGTAAAAAGTGTCCTATCCAAAGAAAGAAACATGCTCCACCTTCAGTGAGCAAACCACCACCAGAATCTGCTAAATAACTCACCAGCAGGAATGGCTGGTAGTATTACAGCCAGCAGATGCGCATATGCGTGCAAATGTGGCTCTCACAGGGGCACAGGAGATCCAACCTAAACGATGATCCTACAGCGATTGCCCATCCATCCAACCCGGGTTGTTTAGAGAGGAAGAAGAGTACTCATAGTGTAAAACCTTTAAAACCTTTATTAAATAAAAATAAACCCCATCCACTTACACAGCATATACTTGATAAAGCACACACTCTATTGTTTAACAGCCTGTCTCCGGCCGCATCTTTTGACCAAACCTGGCTTGTGTGATGATGTCACATGAAAACTCCGCCCTGCGCATTTCATCAACTGACGTCCTCCAGGGGCGGAGTGAGTGTATGTCACCACTATTAAGCTTGATATATCATTTGCACAGTTTGAACTACTTAAATGCTTTTACACAATCGAAAAATATAAAATGGAGTGGCATTGTAAATGTGAACCACAATTAAAAGAACACATCTACTCAAAAGTACAGAAACAGATAGTATTCTATATAATATGCTGTGATCTCTTAAAGAGATATTCACACCTTAAAGTGGTTCTCGGAATCTAATAAATAGAAAACATTTTTTTAAATTCATAAAAATTCACACTAAAAATTCTCTTCAAAAGTGAATGCAACTCACACAATAGTACCAAAAAATCAATATCCACATTCAGTCCTCCTGGTTGTAGGGTACATAAGTCGTAAATCCACTTAGTTTCTCTCTTTGGTACTTCTTTAAGCATATCCTTCCCTCTCCAATGATTATTAATATTATCTATAGTGAACAAACAAACACACTCAGATCTTTTCTATGTCTCTGTTTGAAATGTTTATATACGCTGTGTTTTTCTTAATATTATTTATACATTCTCCTGTTCTTTTATTATTAATTTTTTCATGGTCCTACGCACATATTAAATGCCACAAGAACTTGTGCTTGCTCCCTATAACAGATTTTTAGCCATACTTCTGCAATGCATTATGAGATATTCCAATTTAGCGCCGCTGCATAAGTTTGCTGCTGTGGTGTACTGCGACCAGGAAAAGTTCAGGTTGAACTCTGCATCAAACTGAAGTCGATTATCTTCCCTTATGATGGATCATTTGTGTGCAACTGTCTATTTACTGTCTGGACAGCAGACTGGGTATGTTTTCAAGACCAAGCTTTACTGCTGCTATGATAATGTTAAATGGCCTGGCAATGGTATCTAAAAAGGGTGCCTAGATAACAAAACTAGCTGCACAGAGTTAACATTATTAAATTTATTAAACTTTAATAATCTTTTTATTAGATGCTTGGGATGGAAAACACAGTTGCTGTATTTGCACTTGTATGTAATTTCTTGCAAGCAGCTCCAGTGTCCCTAATAAAACATGGTCAGTACCAACCTAAACTACCCATTACTTTATGGCAAAACACAACATTTATCTAACCAAAAAATTATTAGAAGGTATTTATTGTCCCTGCTAGTCCCATTTGCGAGTTAATCTTCATGGAGCATGAGACATGGCAGCGGACTGCTTTTACATGAAGAAGATCTTCAATCTTTATACCCTCAATCTTTCATTAACTTTGATATTGGCTGTCAATGATCTTCTTTGCATCTCTGTGATAAGCAGAGATTTGTAGCATTGTACATTGGCAATGCCAAATGTAGAACTATGCATATTGCACTGGTCAATGTAATGTTCTGCAGGGACTTCTGTCCATAATAGAGACAATTATAGGTCCCATGACAACAAAGATAACACTCTGTATGAGAAGGCATTTCAATATTTTTGGTCTTTACAGTCTGTCATATGAAGTCTGCTGAGGTTCTTTACAATGCATTGATAATTTACTTAAAGTGTTTATTAGCAATGTTCACTCTTGATTGTTTTTAATCTGTCCCAGGGAAAATGCCATTTTTTTAAAAACAAATATGGGTAGAAACGATTGCTATAGAAAATCAGCCACTTTAAACATATTTTAATAAATGGAATAAGCTATAAATATTGTGAATCCTGCCAAAGACTTACAGCAACAGGCATTCTGTTCAGCAGTTAAATACCTACATGCGTAATTAAATTTTAAATACATGGCAAGTGTGACATTCTAAAATAGGAAATGATTAGTTATGCAGCATATATCTGACCATGTTTAAAGGCTACATGTTACATTGAAGTTTAATGGCTGAATACCATTTTATTGCATGGGATTAGTAATTTTAGACGCCCTTTCCTTGGCTGCTCTACAGGTTGCGTCTGGCAGATTGTTGGAAAACACAAGAATTGAACATAAAACTGTGAAATGCAAATGTAGTATGCAGATACTTTTTAGACACGTATGATACAAAATACGATGTATGCCTGGATGACAGAGTATGACAAAATCTCCAAATGTTGAATTAGTAGCAGAAGCTTACATATTATAAATCAGCTTGATTTAACATTTGAAAATGTGGTCTGCTTTTTACCCAGGGAAATATATATATGTTCACTTCAGACATCCAATCCAAGAGGCAGTTTTCTACTATTAAATTCATCATAATCTGAAATATGAGTTATGAGTGGACTGATTACTTAAATAGTACCTCTTTCTAGCTTTATTACTGTATTGCCCTGCATAGCAGGGAGCAGAGGGGTGAATTTACAAAAGACAAATAGACTGTGCACTTTGCAAGTGCAGTTGCACCTCTGCAAGTGTAGTTACTCCAGAGCTTAGTAAATGAGGTAAAGCTTCTCTCTCCAAAGATCACCCAATCACATGCAAAGAAAAAATAAGAAAAAAACAGCATTTTTGCTTGCACATGATTGAATGATGAGCTTTCCCTCATTTACTAAGCTCTGGTGCAACTGCACTTGCAAATACATTGTCTATTAACCTTTAGTAAATATACCCCAAAGTGTATTACCACTTTTACAGGCACATTTGGATAAAACTCTACTTTATATTTGTTAAATATTTCTATTCACGTAGCACAGGGTGCGGCAATGGTTGATCGCTGCTTCCTGATTGGTAGATCATGACCCCATTGTACCATCCACCAGCTCCTGACCCAACCCAACACCTATCAGACTGCACTCTCTACCACTGGAATTCTGTTTGCACACAGAACACCCCCAGCACTATACAGTACCCAGTGGCATGAGCCCACTGTCAGTCCAGTTGTTTGGAATGAGAAAATGCAGCAAGAACATGGGAAGGAAAGAAAACTCCTTGAAAAGGGTAATTTTCAATATGTGAGCCGATCTTCATCTGAGGTCAGGTGACTGAAAGAAGGACAGTGGGAATTTGTGCTATGAAACTTGGTGTCATTTATCACCGACCCCTGCACTCTGCATGACTTACTTATATAGAAAACTCTTGTTTGTGCCTTCTCATTTATTAGGAATTTTTTAAGAGTAATACAAAGTAAAAAACAGTAAATATACATATAAAACAACAGTGAAAAATCTCTGGACTTGTAAAGAAGCCCAATGACAATAACAGATGACAGTGTAAGATTTGAGTTTTTGCATTTTCATCTATATTTATATTTCATCTATATTTATATATATTTTCATCATTTATCTATATATACTGGGAATTGCATAAATATTCAGATTCTTGAACAGTTCTATTTTTTTCTTGACTAATAAATTCTCATTATCCTTAAGAATTCTTTATTCAGCCTCACATTATTATCAATTCCCTCATTTAATTTTATGAGTGTATACTACTGTAAATTAATGTCCAAATAAGTTTCACTCAAATAATACATTATTACCAAATCATTGCTTGTAATGAATATTTGACTTCTGTACCCTGGATTTGCAAGCATTGTTGTTTTGCATGTTAATTGTACCCTTGTACCATGTTTTTTTCTACTTTATGCTTAATAAATACTTTATTGTGATAGAAAAAAGAAATCTACATTAAAACTTAGTTTTGAATTTTTAAGCACCAAATTTCCTACAAAGTTAAGCATTAAGAAAAAAATCATTTAAATATGTTGTTGTCATATATTAATTGTATATAATATTTAAAGTGGGCCTATCAATTCACCCTCCACATACTGTAATTCACACCTGTTGGCACCACCAAATAACAATGATTATTTTGGCATATTTCTTGCCATTAATGTAAAATTACATCATTTTTTGCTATAAAAGAGAAACAATGTCCTTCGTCTCCGTTCTGACCCAGAGCTTTGGCAATTTAGATCATAAGGTCTCTGGCTACCAGCAGCATTATGGATGTATCTTGTCATCTGAGACTACAGAAATTCTAGTATTTTCTACCAGTCAGATATTATCTGACAGATTTGCAGTTAGACAAGAGGATCAGCCAGCCACAACCAGGGAGTATAATTTGCATACGTAATGAGAAGAAATGGTTGGCAAGTTGGCAACATTTACATGCTGTGTATACCTGTTTTTACATACTATATATATAGTTTGTAAATAATTAAAACTCACGTAACATCATTTATATATATACCTTATCAAATTCACATGTACAGTAACAGTATATAAAAACAAAGATAAGTGGGATATTCCATTTCCATAACTGACTACTTTGTAAAGCCACATTTTTCAGAAATAACATTTTGGCATAAATCTGGCATGAGTATGTACCAGCTGTGCATACTGCTTGGCAATTAGTGTGGCCTTTTCACCCAGCAGATATATGCCAGGTTGTTCAGCTTAGTTAGATGATATCATATTGTGCACTACAATTATGCAATAGTGCCATACATCCTCACTCTAACTAAAATCAAGGCTTTAATGGTTTCATGGTAACCATTAATGTACCCCCTGTATTTTGTACCATCTATTCTTTCCTCTACCTAAAAAGATACTTGCTGATGAACAGCAACCTCGTGGAATGTTGGCAGTATCAACATTATAGTAGATTGATCTCATTATTGATTAATATTTTACATCTCCTTGCCTCTATATATTTTTGAGATAATAAGGTATTTGGGATTTTATATATTTTTAAGTGTTGTCTGGTCTTCTTTGGGTTATATCTAAAGTTCCATCTTTTCTTACATTGCTGTTGAATTTCAGTCTGGGATGGGATGATATCTTCAGGATACCAGTTTAAAATTATGCTAGTTCCACCATGTATGTTGAAGCTGTTAAAAAGGTTTTGTGCTCATATGAGACTAAGAGTGAGCCCAAAATTCAAAGCAATAGCTTTAGCCTAAATCTTAGTCTGCGCACACCTACAAAAAAACATATCTACTCTACTGTAATGTCAATAGAGCTGACATTCCATAGGGTTGCTGTTCATCACCAAGTATACTATTAGGTAGAAGAGAAGGACGGATGGTAAAAAATACCAAAATACATGGGATACATAGGATACATTAATGGAAACCATTTCCATATTATATATATATATAGTTTGTAAATCATTAAAACTTACGTAACATAATTTATATATATCCTTACCATATTCACAATTACAGTAACAGTATATAAAAACAAAGATAAGTGGGATATTCATCCATTTCCTTAACTGACTACTTTGTAAAGCCACATTTTTCAGAAATAAAATTTTGGCATAAATCTGGCATGAGTATGTACCAGCTGTGCATACTGCTTGGCAATGAGTGTGGCCTTTTCACCCAGCAGATATATGCCAGGTTGTTCAGCTTAGTTAGATGAAATAAAATCAAGGCTTTAATGGTTTCATAGTAACCACCCCAATGTGTTTAGAATTACTGACCTGCTTCTGCTGAAAACAAACTTTTATAAACAAAATGTATATATATATATATATATATTATTATTTTTTTTTTTCATCAGGCTGAAAATGTTTCCATTATTGTATTCCCTGTATTTTGTACCATCTATTCTTTCTTCTACCTAATAAGATACTTGCTGATGAACAGCAACCCCATGGCATGTTGGCAGCATCAACATTATAGTAGATTGATCTAGTTATTGATCAATATTTTACATCTGAGGTGTCTTCTTGCCTCTATTTAATGTTAAGATTATAAGGTATTTGGAATTTTATATATTGATAAGTGTTGTCTGGTCTTCTGAGGGTTATATCTAAAGTTCCATCTTTTCTTACATTGCTGTCAAATTTCAGTCTGGGATAGAATGATATCTTAAGGATACCGGTTTAAAATGATGCCAGTTCCACCATGAAGCTGTTAAAAAGGTATGGTGCTCATATGAGACTAAGGCCCCTTTCTCATGAACAGTTAGATATTAGCTTTTAGCTGCGGATAGATGAAGTTATCTACTGCAGCTAAACTGAGACAATGCTTTCCTATGACCTTATTTACCCACAACGTTTAGCAACGGTTTTGTTTCATACAATTTTGTACATTTAGAAAAAATAGATTTTACTGCGTCCAGGAGCGATGTACCGCAGCTATCTGTATATAAACGCAGTTAATCACAGTACAAAGAAAAATAAGTAAACAGTTCCTATACAAAAGGCAAGAATTTACTAACGCAGTTAAACATAGCCGCATGTAAACGCAGGTAATCGCAAGTAATCGCAATGTACAAATGTGAGTAATCGTTGTGCCAGGAGTGTTGGAATTTCAAAATAACAAAACATGCTTTTACCAACGGCAGAACAACTCTCTGTGTAAAAGGGGCCTAAGAGTGAGCCAAAAATTCAAAGCAATATGTTTAGTTTTAATCCAAGTCTGCGCATACCTAAAATAAAAAACATATCTACTTTAATGTTATTGGTTCTGACATTCCAAAGGGTTGCTGTTCATCAGCAAGAATCCTAGAAAGTAGAAGAGAAGGATGAATGATTTGGTAAAAAATACTAAAATACATGGGATATATTAATGGAAACCTTTTCCATGACATTCCATGGGGTTTGCTGTTGATCAGCAAGTATCTTATTAAGTAGAAGAAAGAATAGATGGTACAAAAAACATGGAATACATTAATGGAAACCTTTTCAGCCTGATAAAAAAAAAAAGCATATATACTGTATATATATTATTATACAGGATTTATATAACGTCAACAGTTTGCGCAGCGCTTTACAATGTGAAATATATATATATATATATATATATATATATATATATATATATATATATATATATTATGTTGATATAATAAAGCATTTGGGTTTTTATATATATATATATATATATATATATATATATACTGTATATATGTATATTTATATAAAGTAAAAATCAGAACTTAAACAAAGAGCCCCTAATAAAAATGCCAATTCTTATGAACTTGTCTTCCTGTTTAAAAAAATATTAAACTCTCACCAGATTCAATGATCCCTATTGCAATTTGGTCAAATAAAGCTTACATTTAAAAAGACCATAGTTTCTTCTTTTTACTTGGTATGCTTTACCTCACCTATATTTATATTTTATAAGTGTTTTTTGGTCTTCTGAGGGTTATATCTAAAATCCCAATTTTTTTTCGTACAGTGCCGTTGAATCAAAAAACCCTTATCGTTTTGGGAAAAAAAAAAAAATAACCCTTATCCACATCTAAACAGAGTCACCTTCATGCTTTTTGGCAAACATTCTGCATGCTTCTACGTAGTTCTTTTGTAAAAATACTTTCTTTTTTCTGTTTTTTAATACTGGCAGGTTGTATATTGGATTTTTACCTAGTCCTACTTGTATTGCCAATTGCATTACAGTTCCCAAAATCCTCTAGTGGGTGTGTTTGAGAATTATTCTTCTGCAGTAAAAGCAGGGGTTCTTATGTCACCAGAAGGTTAATCTTCTGCAGTAAAAGCAGGAGTTCTAATATCACCAAAAGGGGCAATGCTCACAACTACTATAGGAAAGAAGCTTACTATAGGAAAGAGGGTCTTTCCTATTGCGGACATCATAACTGGTGTGCATACTGTGCAGGTTCTTAAAGACATTGAAGAATTTGTATATAGTATTTGTTGGGGTTTTTAGGTATTATTTTGTGGGACATTTTATTGATCTGATTTATAACCATGCACAGTATGATTTCACATTGTGCTGGTGGCATAGCTACACACCTACAGGATTCAGTGCATATTTTGGACCCATGTTCCCTAAGTGATGAGGCGTTCTAAAAAGATCATTCACAGCAGAGCTGCTAAAAGAAGCTGTTAATGACAAAGGCAGAAAACAATGATCAGTCTCTGCGTTTTGTCGCATTATCCGTGATGTCATGAGACCAAACCTAGAGAGTATGTGCACACGATATTTTACACAAGCTTTCATTAGGAAAATGTGTTACTGATGTGTAAAGTTTGTGTAAATCTTAGGTGAACAAATTGATTATTGGACCGCTAAGTGTACTTTTTATTGTGGGAGACAAAAAGAATTTTCACAGCACAGGGATTAGCATATTTATATTTATTTAGGCAACATTTTTTAAACATCTAAAATGTCACATTTTTTCTAACATGTAAAATGTCTAATTAAAAAATATTGTGTGGTCCAGATTTTTTAAAGCAACATTTTTACAGAGGCCACATTTCCGATGAAGGAGTTTTTTTCTTTCAGCAATTTAAGAGAATTGGTTGGTGTTATTTTAAATGACTACTATTATTTTTTTAATTAGTGGCAATGAAGCCTCTTGCTTAAATCTTTGAATGGAGATCCATCTGCTCCACTTGATTTAGGAATCCAGGCAATTGTAATTCATTAATTGTATGATTGTATTTATCTGCAGGCATTTATTTACTATTTATATCCATTTTTTCCATTTTGTTGGGTGAACTAAATGGACCTGTGCCTTTTTTCAACCAGACTAACTATGTAACAATGCAACCTTCTGTATTATAGAGCCTCCACTCTGGATTAGGGAGTACAAGAGCACAGCAGACAGCAGCATTTTTAGTCTGGTGGGGGGGAGGGGAATGTTGGATATATTACCAGATTTAAACACACTAATAGTGTTGAGCGAACACGGACTGTATTATTCGTGTTCGTACCGAATAATTGGATTTTTGTTACCCAAACACGGACCCGAAAACTTTACTGTATGTTCGGGTTTAAAATCCGTGTTCGGTCATTTTATTTCCGGGTTTGTATGTATTGGCGCGCTTTTAATGGCGGGCTTTCAACAGCCAATCAACAAGCGTTTAACTGGTGTGCCTTAAGCCATCCCAGCCATGCCTACAAATGTATTAGTAGCTGTGATTGGCCATCTGAAGCATGTGACCAAGTTCGAGACAGAGCGCCGCTGCGTCATTCTGCTGTAGTTCAGGGACAGAGCACACATCATACGTGCTGGCTACTGATTAGGGACAGACAGTCATAAATTATATTGTGTCCGAAAAGAATTCAGAATCAGGGACAGGTCGGAGTGCTGCATTTTAGGGCGAGGCTGGAGATAGGCAGGTTCAGTGTTCTACAATCGATTTTGCTGTGTGGGGGGTTTGCAGTGCCGACAGTGACCGATCTTATCGATCATTTTAGGGCAAGTCTGGAGATAGGCAGGGTCAGTGTTCTACAATCGATTTTGCTGTGTGGGGGGTTTGCATTGCCGGCAGTGACCGATCTTATTGATCATTTTAGGGCGAGTCTGGAGATAGGCAGGGTCAGTGGTCCACATCGATTTTGCTGCGTGTGGGGTGGTGTGAACACAATCTTTTTACCCGCTGAGGAGGAGGGAGAAAAAAGTATTTTTTATCAGTCAGTTGTGCGCAGCGTTTTTCCTTCAGTGCTGCTGACTGTGATAATACACTGCTGTGTTAACATGTGCTATTATTGAAGGATTTCAAAATTTATACACTTTTTTCTATTCCACTATTCAATATACACCCTTTTGGGTTAAAAAAATTAAATTGTGGCATAGTCTGTACAGATCTATTTAAAAATTACAAACTTAAAAGGGGAATTTTCTTTTTTTTTCCCCTCCATAGCCTGCAGCAGAGCTGCCTGATATAAGACACTGCTGTTCACATGTGCTATTGAAAAATCACCAATTTTATATCATATTTTCTATTCCGCTATTCAATCTACACCTTTGGGGTAAAAACAATTAAATTGCGGGATATTGTGTATCGGTACGTGTGAGATACACCTTTCCAATTTTTGGGGCGCATCTCATACTGCCGAGGATTGCAGTGTGCTGCAGTGTGCCTCCTGCCTGTTCCAAACTCCTCCTACTCCTCATCCTGCCTTTGGGGGTACAAAAAATATTAATTTGGGCCTAGTCTGGGTCTGTATGTGTGAGATACATACACCTTTTGATATATTTTCTATTCCGCTATTCAATCTACACCTTTGGGGTAAAAACAATTAAATTGCGGGATAGTCTGTATCGGTAAGTGTGAGATACACCTTTCCAATTTTTGGGGCGCATCTCATACCGCCGAGGATTGCAGTGTGCTGCAGTGTGCCTCCTGCCTGTTCCGAACTCCTCCTACTCCTCATCCGGCCTTTGGGGGTACAAAAAATATTAATTTGGGCTTAGTCTGGGTCTGTACGTGTGAAATACATACACCTTTTGATATCTTATTTTCTATTCCGCTATTCAATCTACACCCTTGGGGTAAAAACAATTAAATTGCGGGATAGTCTGTATCGGTACGTGTGAGATACACCTTTCCAATTTTTGGTGCGCATCTCATACCGCCAAGGATTGCAGTGTGCTGCAGTGTGCCTCCTGCCTGTTCCGAACTCCTCCTACTCCTCATCCTGCCTTTGGGGGTACAAAAAATATTAATTTGGGCTTAGTCTGGGTCTGTACGTGTGAGATACATACACCTTTTGATATCATATTTTCTATTCCGCTATTCAATCTACACCTTTGGGGTAAAAACAATTAAATTGCGGGATAGTCTGTATCGGTATGTGTGAGATACACCTTTCCAATTTTTGGGGCGCATCTCATACCGCCGAGGATTGCAGGGTGCTGCAGTGTGCCTCCTGCCTGTTCCGAACTCCTCCTACTCCTCATCCTGCCTTTGGGGGTACAAAAAATATTAATTTGGGCCTAGTCTGGGTCTGTACGTGTGAAATACATACACCTTTTGATATCATATTTTCTATTCCGCTATTCAATCTACACCCTTGGGGTGAAAACAATTAAATTGCGGGATAGTCTGTATCGGTACGTGTGAGATACACCTTTCCAATTTTTGGGGCGCATCTCATACCGCCGAGGATTGCTGTGTGCCTCCTGCCTGTTCCAAACTCCTCCTACTCCTCATCCTGTCTTTGGGGGTACAAAAAATATTAATTTGGGCCTAGTCTGGGTCTGTACGTGTGAGATACATACACCTTTTGATATCATATTTTCTATTCCGCTATTCAATCTACACCTTTGGGGTAAAAACAATTAAATTGCGGGATAGTCTGTATCGGTACGTGTGAGATACACCTTTCCAATTTTTGGGGCGCATCTCATACCGCCGAGGATTGCAGGGTGCTGCAGTGTGCCTCCTGCCTGTTCCGAACTCCTCCTACTCCTCATCCTGCCTTTGGGCATAGTCTGTATCGGTACATGTGAGATACACCTTTTTAAATTTGTTTGGCGCATCTCCTTCCACCGCCAAGGATTGCAGGGCGCTTCAGTTTGCCTCCTGTTCCCAACTCCTCCGACTCCTCTTCCTCATCCTGCCTTTAGGGTACAAAAAATAGTAATCGGGGCCTAGTCTGTGTTTGTACGTGTGAGATACACCGTTTTATAAAAATTTTCCTATTCCGCTATTCAATATACACCCTGTTTGAGTGTAAAAAATTTAATTATGGCATAGTCTGAATCGGTACATGTGAGATACACCTTTTTAAATTTGTTTGGCGCATCTCCTTCCACCGCCAAGGATTGCAGGGCGCTTCAGTTTGCCTCCTGTTCCCAACTCCTCCTACTCCTCTTCCTCATCCTGCCTTTAGGGTACAAAAAATTGTAATCGGGACCTAGTCTGTGTTTGTACGTGTGAGATACACCGTATTATAACATTTTTCCTATTCCGCTCTTCAATATACACGTTTTGGAGTGTAAAAAATTAAATTACGGCATAGTCTGTATCGGTACATGTGAGATACACCTTTTAAATTTGTTTGGCGCATCTCCTTCCACCACCGAGGATTGCAGGGCGCTTCAGTTTGCCTCCTGTTCCTAACTCCTCCTACTCCGCTTCCTCATCCTCTACCGCCTCCTCATCCGGTCAGCGTAACACCTTCACCACCAACTTCAGCACGGCCAGGGGTAAACGACAGCAGGCAGTTTTAAAACTTGCCTGTTTGGGGGAAAAACCACACACCGCGCAGGAGTTGTGGAGGAGCATGGAACAGCAGACAAGCCCGGCCTGGTGGTGTGCGATAACAGGCGAAATCTCATAGCAGCTCTGGGCCTAGCCGGTTTGACGCACATCCCTTGCCTGGCGCATGTGCTGAATTTGGTGGTGCAGAGGTTCCTTAAAAATTACCCCGATATGTCAGAGCTGCTGCAGAAAGTGCGGGCCGTCTGTGCGCACTTTCGGCGTTCTCACCCTGCTGCTTGCCTGTCAGCGCTGCAGCGTAACTTCGGCCTTCCCGCTCACCGCCTCATATGTGACGTGCCCACAAGGTGGAACTCCACCTTGCACATGCTGGAAAGACTGTGCGAGCAGCAGCAGGCCATAGTGGAGTTTCAGCTGCAGCATGCACACGTGAGTCGCTCTGTGGAACAGCACCACTTCACCACCAATAACTGGGCCTCCATGCGAGACCTGTGTGCCTTGTTGCCCTGTTTTGAGTACTCCACCAACATGGCCAGTGCCAATGACGCCGTTGTCAGCCTAACTATCCCACTTCTATGCCTCCTTCAAAAAACGATTCGGGCGATGATGGAAGAGGATGTGGCACAGGATGAGGAGGAGGAGGAGGATGAAGAGGTAACATTTCCAAGGCTTTCAGGGCAGTCATTCGCAAGGGGCTCCGAGGGTGCGTTCCTGCACACTCAAACGCCAGGGACACAATTGTCCAGCAGGGGCACAGTTCTGGAGGATGAGCAGGATGAGGAGGAGGAGATGGAGGAGGAGATGGAACCATGTTCACAGCAGGGTGGCACCCAGGCCAGCTCATGGCCATCACTGGTGCGTGGCTGGGGGGATACAGAGGACACAGACGATACACCTCCCACAGAGAACAGCCTTTCGTTGCCTCTGGGCAGCCTGGCACACATGAGCGATTACATGCTGCAGTGTCTCCACAACGAGCGCCGAGTTGCCCACATTCTAACTTGCGTGGCCACCCAGTGCTGATTACTGGGTGGCCACGCTGCTGGATCCCCATTACAAGGACAACGTACCGTCCTTAATTCACTCACTGGAGCGCGATCGCAAGATGCGCGAGTACAAGCGCACGCTGGTAGACGCGATGCTGCTGGCATTCCCACCTGACAGCGGGGCCACAGTGGAAGCACAAGGCCAAGGCAGAGGAGGAGGAAGAGGTCGCCAATGCAACCAGGGCACCGCCAGAACCTCAGAAGGCAGGGTTAGCATGGCCGAATTGTGGAAAAGTTTTGTCAGCACGCCACAACAAACAGCAGCACCAGCAGCTCATATGGAACGTCTTAGCAGGAGGCAGCATTTCCCCAACATGGTGGAGCAGTATGTGTGCACACGCCTACATGTAGTGAATGACGGGTCTGCCCCCTTCAACTTCTGGGTCTCCAAATTGGGCACATGGCCTGAGCTTGCCCTTTACGCCTTGGAGGTGCTGGCGTGCTCTGCAGCCAGTGTATTATCTGAACGTGTATTTAGCACGGCTGGGGGCGTTATCACAGACAAGCGCAGCCGCCTGTCCAGAGACAATGTGGACAAGCTCACGTTCATTAAAATGAACCAGGCATGGATCCCACAGGACTTTTCCGTACCTTGTGCAGAATAGAGATGGATACCGACCTTACCCAGCCATTGTTCTATTTTTGCTCTTTCTCACTCTTTTGGGGTGTACCCTCATTTAAAATGACTGAAAAAAAGCAGTGTTGGCTACCTCGTCCTCCTCCACCGCTTCCACCTACACCGCCCATAGGTGTGCGCAGCCTATTGCATTAGGGTGTGCACCCCAAAGTTTAAATACACATGCATGTGTTTGCCTACATGTACATGGCCCCGGTACATTACTCTCCCTGCTGGCAAAGTGAAATAGAAGTGTGTGGCACTTCTCAAAGTGAAATAAAAGTGTGTCGCACACCCAGCACACCCTGTGCGCACGCCTATGACACCGCCACATCCACCACCACCTCAACCTCCCTCCTACTCCATATGGGCCTAGTCCTTCAGAGATGAAGAACATTGTTTTATTTTTCTGTTTTTTTTTGTTGTTTTAAGTTATTTCCCTATCCACATTTGTTTGCAGAGCACTCGACATGCTCTTAACTATGTTTTGCTGCCATTTGCAGCACTCTAGCCCTTTCCATTGGTGTTTTAGAGCCATTTTAGTGCCTGAAAGTTCGGGTCCCCATTGACTTCAATGGGGTTCGGTGTCCGGGTAAAGTTCGGAAAAAGTCCGGGACACGGACCCGGACTTTTTTTTCAAGTTCGCCGAACCCGCCGAACACGGACATCCAGGTGTCCGCTCAACTCTACACACTAATAAGTTGAAGCCAAACTCTGGCTCACACTATATAATGTTATAGCAAACTGTTTTTTTTTTTCTTTTGGGATAAAGGTTTTACATGAATAAATGCAAACTGATCATTTTAAGAACCCTTGCCAGTTTTAAATAGTTTGTCTCATCCATGTAAAGTTAAGCATTCTGCTGGAGAGCTTGTGCTTTTGAATAACAACAAACTTGATCTTGGCTGGATCAACAGATGGAAATAGAAGAAAGAAAGCCTTAAAGCAGATGAAAACTGCAGAAAGGCAATGGCAATGGTATAATGTGATGGTATGCTTCGCATACCAGCACAAGATACAATTCTCACCTTGGAACGAAGCCCTCCAGCACTGTAATGTCATCGCTGAGAGGGCTGACATGTTCCCCCTGTCTTTCTTCCGGGTTCGCTGGCTCCGGCAATGTGATTGGGCAGAGCTGCAATGACGTCACTCCCATGGTTCCAGCATGAAGCTCTGAAGTTCCCCATCAGAAAATGCAATGGAAGTGACGTTGCAAACACACAATTGCTTATTAATGCTCTATGCGTCCCAACATGGCTGCTATGCATTTTGGCAGGTTTCCTAATGTGACAGAACAGGAAGATGGCAGCAGACATCTTCTTACACCCAGACAAGTCCTCAATGTCACACTTAATTTAGCAGGTAACTTACCTTATATAATGAAACAGACTATTTCACCGCGATCAGCTGAAAAAGTCTATTTCACAATATAATCACTTTGTCACTGAGCAGAGCAGGTGGTACCAAGATGGCCGTCACCACCTTCTGCTTGCAGGTTTCTGGCTATTTTTACTATAATACAATAATAATGCAAATGTAATAATGTGACTCAGTATATCATGTGAGTTTACTGCTAAAATAAGTGTGAAATTGAAGACTTGGCTGGGTGTAAAGAAATGTCCACTGCTGCTTCATGTTGTGTCAGATTAGGAAATCGAATTGAACGCATAACGGCCATGTTGGAACGCGTGGCGCATGTGCACTAAGGAATTTTTGCTCAGAATGTCACTTCCGTTACATTTTCTAATGGGTGGCGCTATTCTGACTAGACAACGGCATGGTATGCCTGACCTTCAGAGCGCATGCGCCAGTGATGTCACTGACTTCATGCAGGGTGAATATCTCCTAAACGGTGCATGTTTTGGAGATATTTATTTTATCTACTGGTAGGCCTAATTATAGGTAAAAATGACCAAGCGTGGTTTAGGACAGCTTTAAAAATATAATGAATGCAGTCATCTCATGTAATAATTGGTAAGCTGCAATATAATAAATGTTTATTTTTGGGGTTAATAACTCTTTAATACTTTTGCTCCAGCAAGTGGTGAGTCCTCATTGCCCTCTTTTCAAGAGCTTTGGTATTAAGGAGAATCTTCTGCATCCAGCACTTTGGGGTTAGTAGGATGCCTGCATCTCCTCTTCCACCCATTGTGTTTTCCTCTGTCAGCCTTTTAATATAGGACATGTAATAACTAGAGTTGAGCGGACACCTGGATGTCCGTGTTCGACGGGTTCGGCCGAACTTTAAAAAAAAGTCCGGGTCCGTGTCCCGGACTTTTGCCGAACTTTTCCCGGACACCGAACCCCATTGAAGTCAATGGGGACCCGAACATTCAGGCACTAAAATGGCTCTAAAACACCAAAGGAAAGGGCTAGAGTGCTGCAAATGGCAGCAAAACGTGGTTAAGAGCATGGCAAGTGCTCTGCAAAAAATGTGGATAGGGAAATAACTTAAAAAAAACAAAAAAAAACAGAAAAATAAAACAATGTTCTTCATCTCTGAAGGACGAGGCCCATATGGAGTAGGAGGGAGGTTGAGGTGGTGGTGGATGTGGCGGTGTCATAGGCGTGCGCACAGGGTGTGCCGGGTGTACCTGGGCACACCCTAATCACCTAGGGCACATTAGCATTATCGCTCTGTTTGCCAGTGAGGAGATGGGAAAGATCTCCCTCGGACCTGCTCTGCTCTATTTCACTTTGCCAGCAGGGAGAGTAATGTATCGGGGCCATGTACATGTAGGCAAACACATGCATGTGTATTTAAACTTTGGGGTGCACACTCTAATGCAATAGGCTGTGCAAACCTATGGGCGGTGTAGGTGGAAGCAACGGTGGAGGAGGACCAGGGCCGGATTAAGAGCATCATGGGCTTGGTGCTGAGGATATTGAAGGGCCTTAAGGGCCGTGCTTTGGCATGCACTCAGAGGAGGAAGGGTGCAGACATGCATGCCTAATTCAACATGGGATGCTGTCTCTGAAGCCCATAAACACATCCATGCATCGGCAACTGTCCCTCCTTGTCCGGTCTTCGTGCTGTGTGGGGAGGTTCTGAGGGAGCTGCCTGGGGAAGCGAGCATAGAAGCCAGACTTCTGTGTTTACAAGTGACAGAAGAGCGGTAACAGTGAATATGGCCAACCCGGGGCCTATATAAAAGGTAGGGGCCTGGAGCTGCAGCTCCAATAGCCCCTACGTTAATCTGGCCCTGAGGAGGACGAGGTAGCCAACACTGCTTCTTTTCACAAATTTTAAATGAGGGTACACCCCAAAAGAGTGAGAAAGAGCAAAAATGGAACAATGAGTGGGTAAGGTCGGTATCCATCGCTATTCTGCACAAGGTACGGAAAAGTCCCGTGGGATCCATGCCTGGTTCATTTTAATGAACGTGAGCTTGTCCACATTGTCTCTGGACAGGCCGCTGCGCTTGTCTGTTATAACGCCCCCAGCCGTGCTAAATACCCGTTCAGATAATACACTGGCTGCAGGACACGCCAGCACCTCCAAGGCGTAAAGGGCAAGCTCAGGCCATGTGCCCAATTTGGAGACCCAGAAGTTGAAGGGGGCAGACCCGTCATTCACTACATGTAGGCGTGTGCACACATACTGCTCCACCATGTTGGTAAAATGCTGCCTCCTGCTAAGGCGTTCCATCTGAGCTGCTGGTGCTGCTGTTTGTTGTGGCGTGCTGACAAAGCTTCTCCACATTTCGGCCATGCTAACCCTGCCTTCTGAGGTGCTGGCGGTGCCCTGGTTGCGTTGGGACCTCTTCCTGCTCCTCCTCCTCCTCCTCCTCCTCCTCTGCCTTGTGCTTCCACTGTGGCCCCGCTGTCAGGTGGGAATGCCAGCAGCATCGCGTCTACTCCGCGTCTACTCTACGAAAGGCTGTCCTCTGTGGGAGGTGTATCGTCCGTGTCCTCTGTATCCCCCCAGCCACGCACCAGTTATGGCCATGAGCTGGCCTGGGTGCCACCCTGCTGTGAACATGGTTCCATCTCCTTCTCCAGCTCCTCCTCCTCATCCTCCTCATCCTCCAGAACTGTGCCCCTGCTGGACAATTGTGTCCCTGGCGTTTGTGTGTGCAGGAACCCACCCTCGGAGCCCCTTGCGAATGACTGCCCTGAAAGCCTTGGAAATGTTACCTCCTCATCCTCCTCCTCCTCCTCATCCTGTGCCACGTCCTCTTTCATCATCGCCCGAATTGTTTTTTCAAGGAGGCATAGAAGTGGGATAGTTAAGCTGAGAACGGCGTCATCGGCACTGGCCATGTTAGTGGAGTACTCAAAACAAGGCACACAGGTCTCGCATGGAGGCCCAGTTATTGGTGGTGAAGTGGTGCTGTTCCGTAGAGCGACTCACGCGTGCGTGCTGCAGCTGAAACTCCACTATGGCCTGCTGCTGCTCGCACAGTCTTTGCAGCATGTGCAAGGTGGAGTTCCACCTTGTGGGCACGTCAAATATGAGGCGGTGAGCGGGAAGTCCGAAGTTATGCTGCAGCGCTGACAGGCGAGCAGCAGCAGGGTGAGAATGCCGAAAGTGCGCACAGACGGCCCGCACTTTCTGCAGCAGCTCTGACATATCGGGGTAGTTTTTAAGGAACCTCTGCACCACCAAATTCAGCACATGCGCCAGGCAAGGGATGTGCGTCAAACCGGCTAGGCCCAGAGCTGCTATGAGATTTCGCCCGTTATCGCACACCACCAGGCCGGGCTTGAGGCTCACTGGCAGCAACCACTCATTTGTCTGCTGTTCCATGCTCCTCCACAACTCCTGCGCGGTGTGTGGTTTGTCCCCCAAACAGGCAAGTTTTAAAACTGCCTGCTGTCGTTTACCCCTGGCCGTGCTGAAGTTGGTGGTGAAGGTGTTACGCTGTCCGGATGAGGAGGCGGTAGAGGATGAGGAAGCGGAGTAGGAGGAGTTAGGAACAGGAGGCAAACTGAAGCGCCCTGCAATCCTCGGTGGTGGAAGGACATGCGCCAAATTGCTATCCGCCTCAGGCCCATCCGCCACTGCATTTTACCCAGTGTGCCGTTAGGGAGATATAACGCCCCTGACCGTGCTTACTGGTCCACGTATCGGACCTTGGCACAGATGGCGTTGCGCAGTGCACACCTGATTTTTTCCCCCACTTGGTTGTGCAGGGAAGGGATGGCTTGCCTGGAAAAGTAGTGGCGGCTGGGCACGACGTACTGTGGGACAGCCACCGACATAAGGTTTTTAAAACGGAATGACAGCATTTCAAAGGCCAATAATTTTGAAATGCTGGCATTCAGGGCCAGGGATCGCGGGTGGGTAGGGGGGTACTTCCTCTTCCTCTCAAGTGTTTGGGAGATGGAAAGCTGAACGCTTCCACGGGACATTGTGGAGATGGTTGGTGACCCAGGTGGTGGTGTTGCTGACAGATCGTCTGTTTGCGGGGTGGCAGGTGCCGGTATCACTACAGATGTGGCTGGAGCGGCCGAGACTGCAGCAGAAGAGGAAGCAGGATGAGCCAGAGACGTTTCTTGGTTTTGAAGGTGTCTACTCCACTGCAGCTCGTGCTTTGCACTTAGATGCCTGATCATGCAGGTTGTGCTCAGGTTGAGAAGGTTTATGCCTCGCTTCAGGCTCTGATTGCACAGGGTGCAAACCACTCGTGTCCTGTCATCAGCACATTTTCTAAAGAACTTCCACGCTAGAGAACTCCTTTGAGCTGACTTTGGTGCGCTCGTTCCCTTGCTGCATTGGGCAGTAGCGGGCGCAGTGTCTAGGGCACGGCCGCTCCGCTTCTGCACCCTGCTCCCTCTTCTGCTGTGCTGGTGGCTCTGTGCGACCACCGCCTCTTCCTCCAAACTACTCAGGTCACCTGCATGACGTTCATTCCATGTGGGGTCGAGGACCTCATCGTCCTCCACATCATCTTCCACCCAGTCTTCACCCCTGCCCTCCTTGTCGGTCTCCACAATGCTGAACGCCACAGCAGTTGGCACCTGCGTTTCGTCATCATCGGACACGTGCTGCGATGGTCCTTGCATGTACTCATCTTGAGAAATAAGTGGTTGGGCATCGCTGCACTCAATCTCTTCAACTTCTGGGGCAGGGCTAGGTGGATGGCCCTGGGAAACCCTGCTGACAGAGTCCTCAAAAAGAAGAAGAGACTGCTGTATGGATTGGGGCTCAGACTGCTTGCCTGATTTCCAAGGGGGTGTGGTGAAAGACGGTTGGACATTGGCTGCAGGTGCCAACTCTGACCTTTCTGCAGTAGACTGGGTGGGAGACAATGTGAAGGAACTGGAGGCACTGTCAGCAACCCAATCTACTATCGCCTGTACTTCTTCAGGCCTCATCACGTCTAGAGGCGCATTATGCCCTACCAAATACTGATGCAGGTTCTGTCGCCTACTCACACTTGTGGAAGGTGTTTCACTTGTGCGTGTAGCTGGCACAGATCGACCACGTCCTCTCCTTGCAACAGGAGCTCTACCAGCAGCACCACGACCCAGGCCACGGCCCCTATTTGACGGCCCCTCTCCTCATATTTCTGTAATTTATGATCTTGCCCTAGAAAGGTGTTTATTGAATAGCGGAACAAAACAACAACAGTATCGCACGGGTGAATCTCACAGTCAAATATGCAAACTATGCCGCAATTTAATGTTTTTTACCCCAAAAGGGTGTATATTGAATAGCGGAATAGGAAAAAGGATAAAAAAACGGTGTATCTCACACGTACAAACACAGACTAGGCCCCGATTCAAATTTTTTGTACCCTAAAGGGAGGATGAGGAAGAGGAGTAGGAGGAGTTGGGAACAGGAGGCAAACTGAAGTGCCCTGCAATCCTTGGCGGTGGAAGGAGATGCGCCAAACAAATTTAAAAGGTGTATCTCACACGTACCGATACAGACTATGCCGTAATTTAATTTTCTTACACTCCAAAGGGGTGTATATTGAATAGCGGAATAGAAAAAATGTTATAATACGGTGTATCTCACACGTACAAACACAGACTAGGCCCCGATTACAATTTTTTGTACTCTAAAGGCAGGATGAGGAAGAGGAGTAGGAGGAGTTGGGAACAGGAGGCAAACTGAAGCGCCCTGCAATCCTCGGCGGTAGAAGGAGATGCGCCAAACAAATTTAAAAAGGTGTATCTCACATGTACCGGTACAGACTATCCCGCAATTTAATTTTTTACACTCAAACAGGGTGTATATTGAATAGCGGAATAGGACAAATTTTACAAAACGGTGTATCACACACGTACAAACACCAACTAGGCCCCGATTACAATTTTTTGTACCCTAAAGGCAGGATGAGGAAGAGGAGTAGGAGGAGTTGGGAACAGGAGGCAAACTGAAGCGCCCTGCAATCCTCGGCGGTAGAAGGAGATGCGCCAAACAAATTTAAAAAGGTGTATCTCACATGTACCGGTACAGACTATCCCGCAATTTAATTTTTTACGCTAAAAGAGGGTGTATATTGAATAGCGGAATAGGACAAATTTTACAAAACTGTGTATCTCACACGTACAAACACAAACTAGGCCCCGATTACAATTTTTTCTACCCTAAAGGCAGGATGAGGAGTAGGAGGAGTTCGGAACAGGCAGGAGGCAGACTGAAGCACCCTCAAATCCTCGGCAGTATGAGATGCGCCCCAAAAATTGGAAAGGTGTATCTCACACGTAGCGACACAGACTATCACGCAATTTAATTGTTTATACCCAAAGGTTTTGATTAAATAGCGGAATAGAAAATATGATCCAAAAAAAAGTGTATGTATATCACACGTACACAACCACACTAGGCCCCAATTACTATTGTTTGTACCCCTAAAGGCAGGATGAGGAGTAGGAGGAGTTTGGAACAGGCAGCACCCTCAAATCTTCAGAAGTATGAGATGAACCCCAAAAATTTGCAAAGGTGGATCTCACACGTACCAACACAGACTATCCCGCAATTTAATTGATCCCCAAAGGTTTTTATTGAATAGCGGAATAGGAAATATGATCAAAAAAGTGTATGTATCTCACACGTACAGAAGCAGACTAGGCCCCAATTACTATTGTTTGTATCCCTAAAGGCAGGATGAGGAGTAGGAGGAGTATGGAACAGGCAGCACCCTCAAATCTTCAGAAGTATGAGATGAACCCCAAAAACTTGGAATGGTGGATCTCACACGTACCAACACAGACTATCCCGCAATTTAATTGATCCCCAAAGGTTTTTATTGAATAGCGGAATAGGAAATATGATCAAAAGAAGTGTATGTATCTCACACGTACAGAAGCAGACTAGGCCCCAATTACTATTGTTTGTACCCTTAAAGGCAGGATGAGGAGTAGGAGGAGTATGGAACAGGCAGCACCCTCAAATCTTCAGAAGTATGAGATGAACCCCAAAAACTTGGAAAGGTGGATCTCACACGTACCAACACAGACTATCCCGCAATTTAATTGATCCCCAAAGGTTTTTATTGAATAGCGGAATAGGAAATATGATAAAAAAAAGTGTATGTATCTCACACGTACAGAAGCAGACTAGGCCCCAATTACTATTGTTTGTACCCCTAAAGTCAGGATGAGGAGTAGGAGGAGTATGGAACAGGCAGCACCCTCAAATCTTCAGAAGTGTGAGATGAACCCCAAAAACTTGGAAAGGTGGATCTCACACGTACCAACACAGACTATGCCGCAATTTAATTGATCCCCAAAGGTTTTTATTGAATAGCGGAATAGGAAATATGATCAAAAAAAGTGTATGTATCTCACACGTACAGAAGCAGACTAGGCCCCAATTACTATTGTTTGTACCCCTAAAGGCAGGATGAGGAGTAGGAGGAGTATGGAACAGGCAGCACCCTCAAATCTTCAGAAGTATGAGATGAACCCCAAAAACTTGGAAAGGTGGATCTCACACGTACCAACACAGACTATCCCGCAATTTAATTGATCCCCAAAGGTTTTTATTGAATAGCGGAATAGGAAATATGATCAAAAAAAGTGTATGTATCTCACACGTACAGAAGAAGACTAGGCCCCAATTACTATTGTTTGTACCCCTAAAGGCAGGATGAGGAGTAGGAGGAGTATGGAACAGGCAGCACCCTCAAATCTTCAGAAGTATGAGATGAACCCCAAAAACTTGGAAAGGGGGATCTCACACGTACCAACACAGACTATCCCCCAATTTAACTGATCCCCAAAGGTTTTTGATTAAATAGCGGAATAGAAAATATGATCAAAAAAAGTGTATGTATATCACACGTACACAACCACACTAAGCCCCAATTACTATTGTTTGTACCCCTAAAAGGCTGGATGAGGAGTAGGGGGAGTATGGAACAGGCAGCACCCTCAAATCTTCAGAAGTATGAGATGAACCCCAAAAACTTGGAAAGGTGGATCTCACACGTACCAACACAGACTATCCCCCAATTTAACTAATCCCCAAAGGTTTTTGATTAAATAGCGGAATAGAAAATATGATCCAAAAAAGTGTATGTATATCACACGTACACAACCACACTAGGCCCCAATTACTATTGTTTGTACCCCTAAAAGGCTGGATGAGGAGTAGGGGGAGTATGGAACAGGCAGCACCCTCAAATCTTCAGAAGTATGAGATGAACCCCAAAAACTTGGAAAGGTGGATCTCACACGTACCAACACAGACTATCCCCCAATTTAACTGATCCCCAAAGGTTTTTGATTAAATAGCGGAATAGAAAATATGATCAAAAAAAGTGTATGTATATCACACGTACACAACCACACTAGGCCCCAATTACTATTGTTTGTACCCCTAAAAGGATGGATGAGGAGTAGGAGGAGTATGGAACAGGCAGCACCCTCAAATGTTCAGAAGTATGAGATGAACCCCAAAAACTTGGAAAGGTGGATCTCACACGTACCAACACAGACTATCCCCCAACTCAGGAATCCCCCTGAAACGCAGATTTTGGCGCCTTTCGCGATTCTCCAAATCCTCCTGTTGTAGCTGGAGCTGGGAAATTGAGTGTTTCAATGTAAAATGTTGATCCTCCAGCACTTGGACATACTGCACCAGTTCATCAAACTAATTCTCTAGGGTATCGGTGCGCTCCCCAATGCTTGCAATTTCCCCCCTATTTGCTAAGGAAAGTTTACCCACCTCAGCAGCCATATTCCAGGTCATCTGCTGCAGGAACACCTGTAGTTTTTCATCCAGGATGGCCGGGGGTAACACAGAGGTGGTGGAGGTGGAGGATGAGGGGATCGAAGCCCCCCGAAGCTGAGAGGAAGCAGGGGGATCTGCAGGAGGGTCCAGACCCAGCGACGAGTCCAGCGCGGCGAACGGATCCGGCTGTGAAATTGAGGCCGGGGAATGCGGCCTAGTAAGGAACCTCTCCATAGCGGCCTGCGATCGCGGCTCCAGAGGTGCCGAATATCCATGTTTCTGTTGTCCAACTTTGCCTATGGGGATCCAAAGAAGCTCAGGATACAATGCAGCTCACCACCCGCTAATTTGAAGCTAATGGAAGCCGATTAGAGGCAGCGAAGAGCCGGAGGAAATTGGAGCTCTCCCGCTACATGTCCGCCATCACCGGAAGCCGTGCATGCGCCCATGATCAATCGATCAACTTGGGTACAACTAGCCCATGAATGACCGGCCTTAGGCTGTCCATACATTGTACAATTTTCATTTAGATATACCAGAACCATATCATATGAGGTCAGACCTAAACACTTTCAACTTGTATGCAATCAGGCAGGCCCTTACACTACACAGTTTAGGGTAAATCTAAAGGAAATTGACCAAGAAAATTGTATAATATATAGCCAGCTAAAGACCTTTACTGACTACTGCCCACCAGTATTACATTTAGAATAGGGACACACCTTCTTAGGGCAAGGTCCCTACGCTGGTAAAAGGAGGGGCTTCATGACAATAGTCTTTCCCAAAAGAAATAAAGGTAAAGTCCCCATAGATCCCCTTTAGTGCAGGCAAGGGCAGGTCCCCCATAGATCCCCCTTTAAAGCAGGCCAGGCCATGGTCCTCCATATAGTTCCACCTTTAAAGCAGGCCAGGGCAGGTCCCCCATAAATCCCTAATTAGAGCAGGCCAGGCCAGGGTGAGGGACCCCATATACATCCCCCGATAGAGCAGGCAAGGGCAGGCAGGTCCCCCATAGTCTTAGATCCCCCTTTAGAGCAGGCCAGGCCAGCCAGGGTTCCCCCATATATAGATCCCCCTTAGAGCAGGCCAGGGTCCCCCTCCATTATAGATCCATCATCCCCCTTAGAGCAGGCCAGGTCAGGGCAGGCCAGGTCCCCCATAGAATAGATCCCCCTTAGTGACTTGACTTCTACTTTATTACTCTTACCAAAGGCTTTCTCCTCTGGCCTCTTTCTTATGTATTTATTACAATTTTCTAATGTAGTACAAGATTCATTTTTGGTACAAATATATATTGCGATCCCTGAAAACTCATCTCTTCAGGGAAGCCTATCACGCCTCCAAATCATTTTTTAACACTTTCATCAGCTTATCCCCCACAGTTTTAACCTTTTGCACCACTTGCCCCACCCCATTAGATTGTAAGCTCTTATGAGCAGGGCCCTCTTAACCCTGTTGTATTTTATTGTATTGTAACTGTACTGTCTCCCATTTTATATTGTTAAGCACTGCGTAAACCATTGGCACTATACAAATCCTGTATAATAGAAACAATATTAATATATGGACTGACTTACTAAAGGAGTAGTGAAAACATAAGCTAAGAAAACTAAAATCACATACATTACCCTAAAGAAGATATTGCATTTTTCTCCATGCTTGTCTTTGACAACGAGGTTGTTTTACTAAAAAGGTAAAGACTTTTCTCTTTAAATGCTACCCAAACTGCCACGGCATCCCAGCATCCCTCTAACTGGGCTATTATGCCCGGATGCGGGGGGGGGGGGGGCTTCAGCTGGAAGGTCTGCCTAATCATGTGACCACTGGCTGTCACAGTAAGGGCACTGTAAGCACATTAAGCTCTGCTGCACATAGATACATTTGTATAGCATGTAGGTGTTAAACCTATCCTCTATGCTGCTGTATAAATGCATTATGCAAGAGGTTAAAGTGATTATTCACTTAGTGAATAAGGTAACCATCTAATTTTATGCAAGCACAATCTAGGTTTTTTTTTTTTATATTCTTACCCATATCTCCTTCCC
Organism: Pelophylax lessonae; assembly: GCF_965119305.1. NCBI lineage: Eukaryota > Metazoa > Chordata > Amphibia > Anura > Ranidae > Pelophylax > Pelophylax lessonae. The sequence continues at coordinate 219,471,223 of NC_138770.1, read as the reverse complement.
TTCAACCTACCCTTATTTATAAAGCTAAGTGAACATCCACTTTGTAAAGGGAATATCTTCTTCTCTTTTAAATACCACTGTATTTTTTTCTGCTGTGCTCAGGAACAGAATTGTATGGAAATGCATGATTCTTTTTAATTTTTTTCCATAAATTCTGAGATTTAAAACCAAAACACTAAGGGTGTAGATATTCCACTACTTATTACTCAGTAGGGGCAGCATCAGTGTAATAAATCAACTTATTTCTACACTGGTTCAGTCTACATTGAAAAACTATGATGTTAACTCACAATTGATGTATTCACTTTAAATGTACCACTATGACATAGAATGAATCATCATCATCGTCATTCTAAATTCCAGGCAAGTGACCTTTTTTAAAGGCACACGATTTGTGTAGTGGTGCCACCTCCTACTGAGAAGGGAGGAATCAGTGTCTGGAAAGATCCCTCTTTTATGTCAATAGGTTTTGTATAGCCTTCAATACAAGGCATTCTACTAAATGCACGGTGCATTATAGTATTTATTTTTCTGTGAAAACATTTGAAAATCGGTGACAAGCCTTGACATTTTTGTTAGTGGGATTCACATTTTTCACATAGGTTTAACATGGAAAAAAATCAACATAAAAATATTTTTAGAAAAATGGGCATGCAACTCAAGAACATCTTCTTAAAAATATCTTGGAAAAGTAGATTATTTAATGTACACATAATATGACTTGTTGTTATGCATGATATGCCTATCAAATTTTATTTTCTTATCTTTCTTTGTATGACAATGAAATACAAAACACCAATAGTACCTGTTTCATGTATCAGTACTTAGATGTATTTTTAATATTGTTTAATAAAGCTGACTCTCTATACCACCTGAATGGGAAACCAAAAATCTTCCTGTTAATGTTTGCATCATTTTAGCCTAACATTAGCAGTTATACGTCTACTTTTAGTGAAACTATAAGCAAAATATCAAATGACACATAAGCTATAAATGCTGCAGTCGATCAAAAAGTTGTTTTTTTTAAACCCACATTGTTTTACCACCCACCAGCAGATCTGTTGAGTTTCTGTTTTCTTTAACAGGGTGACCATCACCAATCACCACATTATCATCACCCTATGGGCAGGGTAGTTTTAGATGGACAGGTAGGTAGACATTAAAGCTAGCCACACACCTAGAATAGTATTAAAGTTTTTGTAAAGTCTGAAGGTTTTTTATTTTCATGCATTCTTTGCATGAAGGTAAAAAAACTTAAGTGTGCAGCTTCCCCCCCCAGCCCCCCTAATACTTACCTGAGCCTGATCTTCCTCCAGTGATGTGCACGAGAGCCTCTGCTCCTCAGGGACTCTCCCTCCTCATTGGCTAAGACAGCAGCAGAAGCCATTATCCCCCATTGCTGTCAATCACAGCCAGTGAGGAGAGAGAGGAAACAGGGCCGATTCGCAGCTCTGTGTGCGAATACACACGCAGAGCATTAGCTCGGGTGCGAGCCTGCTCAGTTGTGTCCCCATTGCAAGCTGAGTGCTCTGGGACACTTGGCAGATGGGATGGGTCAAAAGCCCTGGTGGGGGACCCAAGAAGAGGAGGATGGGGACTGCTCTGTGAAAAGCCACTGCACAGAGCAGGTATGTATAATATGTTTGTTTTTTTTTTTTGTTTGTTTGTTTTTTTTTAATTTTGACTTTAATTTAAATTGGAGCAACTTCAGCATCCTAAAGATAGAGGCAGTGTGGCCTTCCCCAATCTATAGATTTATTACCTGGCTGGTCAGTTACAGCTCCTAGTATGTGGCATGGCCAAACCCAGTAGATCTGGTACCTTAAAACCCTATTCTGTGTTGATGATTCTCTTGTACCATACGGAAGTAGAGGATCTTCCCTCTGAGCTAGAGTCAGGTGCAGCTAGGGGGAGGTACCAGGTGCAAGACGGAGGTAGAAGAGATAAGAAGGAAGATATGAGAAGAAGAGCGAAGAAGAAGAGAAGAGGAGAAGGGGGGCTCCTTAAATATTTTAAGAGCATCTCAGAGGTTCTCCTGGTCTCCATTCCTATGGTCAGTTAGGGTCTGTCTCTTGGGCCTGGTGGAGGACGTGGTACCCTCACTTGCACTTAGAACACTTCTCAATATAGATCTATTCTATGGCAGAAAGGCTATACTTCTTCACTGGAAAAAGAAACTTGCCCCTCACTCTCCTATTGGAAGGGTCTGGTGAAATCAATGATGCCCTTTTATAGAGCAACATACTTATCTAGGGGATGTAGCACCAAATTTAATAAAGTATGACAAGCCTGGATTAACTCACCATCCACAGTAGGATCAGAGTCACACATCTCTGTAATAACCATGTGGGCACATCGTATGGGAACTGGGAATAGTTGTGTAAACCGGTTGGCCCTGTGAGGAAGAGTATACTGCCCCACTACCAAAGGCAAGCTGACTGGTGTTTATTTCGATTTTTAACTTTATTCTAATGATGCATGGTGCAATCATATATCCTGAACTTCTCTTTTTCCTTCTTTTTAAAGAAAAAATTTAGGCTGGCTGATGCGGGGTAGGGGGGGATCTAGTTTTTAGTTATAGAAAGTTGTTCTATGTCCTAGTTTAGGTAACTCTGTCCCTAACAGGGACTCTGGTCTTGAGGTGGTGTTTCCTTTTTCTTACACTGTCTGCGACTGCGAGCCTTGTTATATTTTTGTATAATGTATTGTATTTTCTGTACAATTTAAAACTGCAATAAAAGAGTTTAAAAAAAAAACAATTATATATATATATATATATATATATATATATATAATTTTTTTTTTTTTAAGAGCTCCATTAAAAATTCTCCCTACCCCGTACATGTATTTTCAATATATATGACTCGCTGTGAAAGCCCAGGGTAATACTTGTTAGCGGAAGCTGACTTTAATCTAATGCAACATACAGAAGCCTCTAAAGCAGGGATCTCCAAACTACGGCCAGCTGTTGCAGAACTACATGTACCATGAGGCATTGTAAAACTCTGACATTCACAGACATGACTAGGCATTATGGGAATTGTAGTTCCTGAATAACTGGAGGGCCATAGTTTGGAGACCCCCGCTCTACAGGTTTCATATCCTGCTGCTACACTATACTGTTATCTGCTTTTCTTGAAGATTAACCCTTCAAAGCAGCTAAAGGATGGGAATCTGATGTTGGCACTCTGGTGGAGGAACAATGGGAGACGGCCTTGCAGCCGTATCTCTGAGCAAACTTAACTTATCACAGAGGCTCACTCAATTATATGTTCTATTGCGCTTCCATTAGATTCCTTCTAAACTTTTCAAAGTGGGCATGGTAAAGGATCCATTATGCGGTCGATGCTGCAGGTATCATGGAGACCTCGTACACTTATTGCGGCATTGCCCCAAACTTTAGCTCTACTGTTGGGAGTTGTGGGCAATTGTGTATTTGAATGCAATATTCTGGGCATCTTAGACAATCTTGAGGTACAGAAATCTAGCAGAAAGGCTATTGGCCAGAGCCTTGTTCCAGGCTTTTTAACACTATTTTAATACATTGGAAGTCGAAACCCAAAGTCCCCCCCCCCCCACCACACTAACAGAATGGATCAAACATATTGGCGATACCCTCCAGTTAGAATGTTATATTTATCAACAAAGAGGCTGCCTAGGCAAATTTTAAAAATAAAAAATGGTTGAATTGGCTAAATACACAGGGTTTAGGTCTCCTGGAATTAGTAGTTGGTAGGCTGGGAACCCACAGTGGAGATAGTGGCCTTGATTGACATTCTGGCCAATTCCTGTTTATGCTAATTACTTTATGTCTTTTAGCAACTGCACTACTTGCCTTTGCATTATACTCCAGAGATAAAACTATAATCCTGCCATTTTATAAAACTCTGGCTAGGCTACATCTGGAGTATTTCATCCAGTTCTGGTCCCCAGTCCTCAGAAGGGATGTGCTGGCGCTAGAGAGAGTCCAAAGAAGGGCAACAAAATTATTAAGGGGATTGGGGGACCTCAGTTATGAAGAACGACTACAAGCACTAAATTTATTCTCGCTGGAGAAGAAACGCTTGAGGAGGGACATGATAGTGATTTACAAATACCTCAATGGTGATCCCAGCATAGGGAAAAAGCTATTCAGTCTAAGGGAGTGTAAGAGGACACGTGGCCACACAATGAGATTGCTGGAGAAGCGGTTTAACTCTAAGCTGCGCAGGGGGGGTTTCACTGTCAGGGCGATAGGGATGTGGTACTCTCTTTCACAATTGGTGGTGTCAGCTGGGAGTATTGGTATTTTCAAAAGACTCTTGGAAGTGCATCTTAAAGAACAAAACATACAGGGATATGGGAAACCATTATAGACACTGACACACGTACAGCCGCAGAGTTCCAACTGGATGGACTGGATGCAACTGGATGGTATTTAACCTTACCTCCTATGTATCTATGTAACTATTATTGTAATATTATGAGGATGAGGATGCTGGATATCTCTCTTTAAGTGATCTGTATTATTTGAAAGTTTTCCAATAAAGTTCTTTACTGATTAAAAAGAAAAAAGAAATCAGGCCATATACTGATTGATTTTTAATTGGTCCAGCAATCCAGTGTGTGAACTTCCTCGCTCAACAGAAGTTGATTGTTTAAGGGAAATGTTCAAACATTTTCCATGATCAGCAGCTGGTCAGTATATTCCTACAGCTGTGGGTGCTACTGTCAGAATACAATGTCCAGGCAAGGGGATTCCTCGGTCTACCTCATTTGTGTGGATGAAGGAATCTGTTAGCTAACTGTGTATGGCCAACTTTAGTAAAGGGAGACAAACGAAAACCCAACTACTCAGCTAACACTTTTTAAGTAGTCACAACATTATTTTAATTTAATATAATTTAATTCTTTTAGAATTAAACATAAACTATAAAAATAAAAGATGACCTTTGTAAGCATCCCCCCCCCATTTCTTTAGCTTTCAATTTTGCTGGAAAACTTGACCTGCATGTAAATATGTAGACAAATTTAAATAAACAATGTGAGATAAAAAAAAAAGTTAATTTACAGAATACTATTAATATAGGTACCACCGAAACACAATGGGATTCTAGATAGTACTTAATCCATATAATATCCTTCAATAATACAATTAATGATAATAAAAAAAAAACACTACACATACCTTTAGTGGATCGAAATTGGCCTGGGCCCTTTATTATTGGCAATAAATTAATTATTTCATCTTATACTCCAATTTCATAACACCCGTTTACATTCTTTTCTTATCACCAAATAATATCACACCAAACCAAATTATTATTATATAATTTTACACACATATATCTAAAAACTATATCTGATAACTCAGCCAATAAAGCTTGAGTTATAAACATTTAAACCAGAAACTGTCCCCTTTCAATTGCAGAAAGGGACAGATGCCACACAATAAGGAACGCAACAAGGAAGGAAGGTTGAGAAGCTTCTTCTTCTACTGCTGATTGCCGACTGACAGCTGTTGCACAGATTTTTTCATTTAAATAACTGCTAGTAGCTCATGCCATGGCAGTTATGATCATGTAACCCCTTGACTAAATACATTTAAACATTTTAAAACTGCCTGTTGCTATGAACCTCAACTAACTTTATACTGTAATGCTCCCGTTGGTGGGTGAGGCAAATTATTTGCTCCCCCACTTTTTATTATTAGAATACAATATTTTTCATAATAGTAGGCCTTTAATGCATTCACTTGTGCCTGCTACGGGGTATCCTAAATACATTTATTAAACGATGAAAAGCCAGTGATAAGCGGTGTTAAGACTTTTCACAGCTTATCACGGTGTACCTAGTATGGTTTAACAAACAGGGATAAGCCAACTAGAAACGAAAAGGGATAAGCCAACTAGAAACGAAAAATTATGGGATTTTTACCTTCTTTCTTTTTTTTTTTTTTTTATTAAATTAAATTTTATTGTGTTTTAAACGGTACAAAAATAGCATGGTGACGGGTAAAAACCAGATCACCTTTTATGTAGAAATACAATGACAATACAAGAGAACATTATAAAACATGAGAAAGAAAAACCCTTGGGTTAACAAACATTCTGAGACTAATGCAAAATAACTGGATGGATCCGAAAGGGGGGGGTAAGAAAGGGAGAGCAGGGGAGGGGGGTGAGAGTCTCCAGAGAAGGGGGGATTAGTAGAGGGGAGGGGGAAGCCTGACTCACACATTATTCAGTTGGTTAAAAAGTTATAAGAAGTTCTTTGGTAGACAAAGGATTGACTGAAAGATCGAAGGACTGCAGCAGGAAGAGCCGATTCCATAAAAGCATGCCAGCGCTTGATGAAACCCTTGTTAGAGGATGGCTGGTTGAAGTCCGTAGTCGTTTTTTCCCTGTATAGTAATAAGACGAGTTCCTGTTTCACTTGTGATATGGATGGGCAGGGAAAAGAAGTCCAATTCTGCAAGATCGCTCTCCGAGCTGTAAGAAGGCATAGTAAAATCCAATCCTAATGATGAGAATGGAATGAAGATGACCAGGTCAGAATTTGTTTGTCCCAATAACCAAAGATTAGAAAAAGGGGATCCTTTGGTAAGTGTAGCAGAGTAATGCCTTGAATAAATGAGATAACTTGGTCCCAGAATACAGAAATAAAAGAGCAGGCCCAAAAGCGATGGGAGAGAGATGGTCTAGGTTGCTTACACTAAGGACAAGACGCCAATGTGGGGTTCCATTTATCCATGAGGAAAGGGATATAGGCCCTGTAGATGATTTTCATCTGGGATTCTCTCCATTGTTCGCAGGGCGTTAGCTGAAGGATTTTGTTGTAGCCATGAAGCATTTTATCCATGAGCTCAGGGTCCGGGAAATCCTTGCTCCAATTCGAGGCGGAGAAGGAGGAGAAGGGAGGGATGGTCTTCTTTATCAGCTGTTTGTAGATGTCTGATATTTTGTAAGAGCCTTTTTTAAAAAGCTGGTCTGAAAAGGATGATTGGAAGCGTTTGCTCCCGTCTTTGCATGAGGAACATATAAAATTGGTGCATTGCCCGAAATAGAAAGAGTGGAAGTGCGGTAGAGCATACTGTTGTGCTATAGATGAGAAAGGGAAGGGTAAACCCGAGTCTTCATGACATAAAGAAGAACATTTGGTGAGGCCTTTAGCTTGCCATTCGGCGTATACTCTATGAGCCATACCAGGGGCAAAGTTAGGGTTCCCTTGTATAGGTGTTTCTCTGGAAATAAAAGGTGAGAGGTTGAGGCATTTGCGGATTTCCCTCCATGCAATAACTGTGTCCCTCAGGATGGAGTTATGTTTCAGGTCAGGCAAGACGGTGTGCAGTGAAGAAGAGCTGCCAGTGAGTACAGATATATCATTGCTGATTCTAGGTGGTAATTGGAATAGTGTGATGACAAAGAAATCCAGTCGAGACATATCCTGAACAGGGAGGAAAGATTGTACATTCTAATGTTTTGGTGGCTGATGCCCCCTTCATTCCTGGGAAGATACAGTTTTTTCAAGGCTATGCGTGGTCTTTTGTAATGCCAGATAAATTTAGAAAGATTTCTGTTTAGCAATTGTATATCTTTATGCTTTAGTTTAGTTCCCTATTAATTCTCTTGAAAAGGGGAGGATAGTTGAGAGAATACAGAGAGAAAGGGAGTTTCCACATTTTGATGCCCAGATAAGTGATGTGGGACTTAGCTACAGTAAAAGGAGATAGGGTCGACCAGGAGGAGGTGGAGGACCCACCTAGGGGAAGTATTTCACTCTTGCTATAATTTATGCATAGACCAGAGTAAGATTTGAAATCATCGAATTAAAATGGGCATGTCTAATGTTGGGTTGGCAATGAAAACGAGGATATCATCCGCAAAAAGAGCTGTTCGTAACTCATGCCTGCCTATGTGGATCCCGTGGAGGGGGGCATGACTCCAGAAGAAATCCGGAAAGGGGTTCCAGAGCAAGGTTGAACAACACGGGTGACAAGGGGCACCCCTGCCTTGTGTTCTTGTGGAGGCGGAATTCATCCACCTTCTTTCTTTTAACAGACAATTCTTGGTGATAAGTACAGAGAAGTTAAAGTGGAAGTAAACCATCCTATTGTTTTCAGCCAAGGAAGCTGCCATCTTGGTCTCTGTTTGCTCTGCAACTGCCATGATGCTGCACGTGTGGTCAGTTATGACACCAGCCATTGGATGGCTTGACACAGGGGAGTAACTACAGGGGTTGCAGGGGTTGCAATTGCAACTGGGCCCCATGCTCCAGGGGGCCTGTGTGGCTCCCCTGTACACCTGGATAGGAGGGGTGACGGGGGCAGCATGTAGTGAAATCACTGTACTCCTTTTTCCTCCTGTAGCTGCAGGAGGAAAATGGAGGAGATTGGTTCCTCTGTATGCTGCCCCCACCACTCCTCCTATCCAATTCACTTGTGTTCTGCTGTCTCTGGGCCCCTGTGTGCTCCCCTTGCCCCTCCCTCCCCTTTCCTGATGACTGCTGCAGGAGATGTGTCACAATAGAGAACCAGGAAGGGGTCGGTAAATATGTAATTTACCAGCTCCTTCCTTTTGTGAATGGACAGAGTCATAGTCAGTGACATTGCAAAAAAAAATTTAATAAAATGATAAAAAAATAATACAATGAAATAACAAAAAATAATACAATAAAATAACAAAAAATAAAAACTACTGACACCAGTGGGTGAACTTCTAGGATCACAAAGGTCACATTTGCAACTGGGCTTGGCATTCCACCACCGTGGGGAACCCCCAAGATGGCAGGATGGGGGCCCACTGCAGAAATTGTGAAAGAGTCCTGTTGCGGGACCATAATAAAGGGCCCACGCATGAGAGTAAAGGGCCCAAGGATCAGTAGGAAGAGCCCCAGGCTTGAAGGGAAGGGCCCCAGCCAGGGGTTTTGGGGGCCCTTCATGGTTTCTTGCACTGGGGTCCTGAATGTTCTAGTTACGCGTCTGGCTAGACAGTTTGGTTGAGAGCACAACCAATGTGACAGTTACATTTCCACCAAAATGTAACTGGAAATGTAACTGTTTTATTTAAGATGTTAAATTGATGGGTTTACTTCCGCTTTAATAGGAATGTACCTGTTTAATAACCAATGAAAGGCACAAAAATGTCTTATGACCATGATATGCATGGAGAAAGGTCCCCTAGATTTACAGTACACAAGGGGCAATGGTCTGGTTCCCACCCAAGCACGCCTCCATCCCAAATTACATATAAACATAGAGAATTGGCCCGCGGGACTTTATATGAGGTGAGTGCTAGTGGCTGGAGAAGAATTATTAACACAATATATATGTAAAACAATATGATTTATTACATTGTATGAACAAGTGTTGCAAAATAATGATGACATGTAAAAATATCACATAGCATAGCTCAATGGCCATAATAGCATAGTGTATACAACATGCACAATATTCAAACACATAGTATAGGTAGTTGTCCTGGTGTGGCCACTTGGTTACAAAAATGTCCTGAATAGAGTATTAGAGTTCCATGATGGTGGATTGTAATACACAAGGATCTGACGCGTTTCGGGAGCTACAACTCCCTTCTTCAGAGATCAATGTATTGAGTGTATCTACAAAAAACAATGCGTTTGAGTAAACATTGAAACTCGTAGGAATTTGATAAAAAAATCAAAAAAGTATTCATGATTCAAAAATTAAAAACTTCAAAAAGAGTATGAGATACTCACAGGTTAATGGAACTAAATGGAGATTGGACTCCCGTGTAGGGGCAGCGGAACAGAGTCTGACCCGGGAGCTGAAGGGTCCCATGGAGAGCAGCCAGAGAGGGGGGTCCATGGCAGATAGGAGGTGGGAAAATGATGGGAAGATGAACCTTCCAAATCTGTATAGTGAGTGAAAAAAGAAAAATGAAGGCAGGGATGGGATGGAGAGAAATAGTGTGAAAAGTGAGAAAATTCCAAGCTGGAAACAAAAAAGTAGGTGTGGGGAAATAGGAGAGTGCATGGGCAGAAAGTGAATGTGAGGGAGTAGAGAAGAGAATGGTGGCCGTGTGCAATGGCAAATTGCCTGGAAATAGGGAGAAGAAATGGTGAGCGAAGAGTGCTGACCCAAAGGAGGAAAATGCCACTGGGAGGGTGGAACGGTGCAGAAAGAAAGAAATGAAGATCTGGTGCCCCACCTACCATGTATCCCCGAAACCAGTCACAAGCCTGGGATCCTAACGTCATGCTTGGCGGGCAATGGCGGGTCAGGACAGGGCTCATCCGTGACCTCGTGGAGGAAGAGAACGCTGAAGGCGGACCTTCCCCTCCCGCAGATGTAGGCACGCAAATGGCGTGGTACCGTCAGTGTGATCACTGACGGCCGACGTCACATGTGCGGCATGACGCCGATGTGAAGGTGGACCCGCTCGTCCCAGAGAGGGGAGGAGCGGGGACAGCAAGGGGGGGCGGAGCCTCCCTCTTTACACATCGCAGCTCCCGGGGTCAGGGCAGCCGTCGCCTGTATGCACAGGAATCCAAAAAATCCAAAGGGGATGTAGCATCAATGTGAACGAGTCACATATAGGAAATTAAAAAAGTAAAAATACCTGTAAATGTTAGAGAGTATGTCATAAAAAAGATGTTCAAAAAATAAAAAAGAGGGAAAAACCAGGGGATACACCAGGATAAAATCTTCAGCCAGGGAGGAGGAACCAGATCATTAAATGGGCACTTGTGGGTGTCTTCCACCCTAAATTCTGTACACAAGGGGCAATGGTCTGGTTCCCACCCAAGCACGCCTCCATCCCAAATTACATATAAACATAGAGAATTGGCCCGCGGGACTTTATATGAGGTGAGTGCTAGTGGCTGGAGAAGAATTATTAACACAATATATATGTAAAACAATATGATTTATTACATTGTATGAACAAGTGTTGCAAAATAATGATGACATGTAAAAATATCACATAGCATAGCTCAATGGCCATAATAGCATAGTGTATACAACATGCACAATATTCAAACACATAGTATAGGTAGTTGTCCTGGTGTGGCCACTTGGTTACAAAAATGTCCTGAATAGAGTATTAGAGTTCCATGATGGTGGATTGTAATACACAAGGATCTGACGCGTTTCGGGAGCTACAACTCCCTTCTTCAGAGATCAATGTATTGAGTGTATCTACAAAAAACAATGCGTTTGAGTAAACATTGAAACTCGTAGGAATTTGATAAAAAAATCAAAAAAGTATTCATGATTCAAAAATTAAAAACTTCAAAAAGAGTATGAGATACTCACAGGTTAATGGAACTAAATGGAGATTGGACTCCCGTGTAGGGGCAGCGGAACAGAGTCTGACCCGGGAGCTGAAGGGTCCCATGGAGAGCAGCCAGAGAGGGGGGTCCATGGCAGATAGGAGGTGGGAAAATGATGGGAAGATGAACCTTCCAAATCTGTATAGTGAGTGAAAAAAGAAAAATGAAGGCAGGGATGGGATGGAGAGAAATAGTGTGAAAAGTGAGAAAATTCCAAGCTGGAAACAAAAAAGTAGGTGTGGGGAAATAGGAGAGTGCATGGGCAGAAAGTGAATGTGAGGGAGTAGAGAAGAGAATGGTGGCCGTGTGCAATGGCAAATTGCCTGGAAATAGGGAGAAGAAATGGTGAGCGAAGAGTGCTGACCCAAAGGAGGAAAATGCCACTGGGAGGGTGGAACGGTGCAGAAAGAAAGAAATGAAGATCTGGTGCCCCACCTACCATGTATCCCCGAAACCAGTCACAAGCCTGGGATCCTAACGTCATGCTTGGCGGGCAATGGCGGGTCAGGACAGGGCTCATCCGTGACCTCGTGGAGGAAGAGAACGCTGAAGGCGGACCTTCCCCTCCCGCAGATGTAGGCACGCAAATGGCGTGGTACCGTCAGTGTGATCACTGACGGCCGACGTCACATGTGCGGCATGACGCCGATGTGAAGGTGGACCCGCTCGTCCCAGAGAGGGGAGGAGCGGGGACAGCAAGGGGGGGCGGAGCCTCCCTCTTTACACATCGCAGCTCCCGGGGTCAGGGCAGCCGTCGCCTGTATGCACAGGAATCCAAAAAATCCAAAGGGGATGTAGCATCAATGTGAACGAGTCACATATAGGAAATTAAAAGAGTAAAAATACCTGTAAATGTTAGAGAGTATGTCATAAAAAAGATGTTCAAAAAATAAAAAAGAGGGAAAAACCAGGGGATACACCAGGATAAAATCTTCAGCCAGGGAGGAGGAACCAGATCATTAAATGGGCACTTGTGGGTGTCTTCCACCCTAAATTCTGTACACAAGGGGCAATGGTCTGGTTCCCACCCAAGCACGCCTCCATCCCAAATTACATATAAACATAGAGAATTGGCCCGCGGGACTTTATATGAGGTGAGTGCTAGTGGCTGGAGAAGAATTATTAACACAATATATATGTAAAACAATATGATTTATTACATTGTATGAACAAGTGTTGCAAAATAATGATGACATGTAAAAATATCACATAGCATAGCTCAATGGCCATAATAGCATAGTGTATACAACATGCACAATATTCAAACACATAGTATAGGTAGTTGTCCTGGTGTGGCCACTTGGTTACAAAAATGTCCTGAATAGAGTATTAGAGTTCCATGATGGTGGATTGTAATACACAAGGATCTGACGCGTTTCGGGAGCTACAACTCCCTTCTTCAGAGATCAATGTATTGAGTGTATCTACAAAAAACAATGCGTTTGAGTAAACATTGAAACTCGTAGGAATTTGATAAAAAAATCAAAAAAGTATTCATGATTCAAAAATTAAAAACTTCAAAAAGAGTATGAGATACTCACAGGTTAATGGAACTAAATGGAGATTGGACTCCCGTGTAGGGGCAGCGGAACAGAGTCTGACCCGGGAGCTGAAGGGTCCCATGGAGAGCAGCCAGAGAGGGGGGTCCATGGCAGATAGGAGGTGGGAAAATGATGGGAAGATGAACCTTCCAAATCTGTATAGTGAGTGAAAAAAGAAAAATGAAGGCAGGGATGGGATGGAGAGAAATAGTGTGAAAAGTGAGAAAATTCCAAGCTGGAAACAAAAAAGTAGGTGTGGGGAAATAGGAGAGTGCATGGGCAGAAAGTGAATGTGAGGGAGTAGAGAAGAGAATGGTGGCCGTGTGCAATGGCAAATTGCCTGGAAATAGGGAGAAGAAATGGTGAGCGAAGAGTGCTGACCCAAAGGAGGAAAATGCCACTGGGAGGGTGGAACGGTGCAGAAAGAAAGAAATGAAGATCTGGTGCCCCACCTACCATGTATCCCCGAAACCAGTCACAAGCCTGGGATCCTAACGTCATGCTTGGCGGGCAATGGCGGGTCAGGACAGGGCTCATCCGTGACCTCGTGGAGGAAGAGAACGCTGAAGGCGGACCTTCCCCTCCCGCAGATGTAGGCACGCAAATGGCGTGGTACCGTCAGTGTGATCACTGACGGCCGACGTCACATGTGCGGCATGACGCCGATGTGAAGGTGGACCCGCTCGTCCCAGAAAGGGGAGGAGCGGGGACAGCAAGGGGGGGCGGAGCCTCCCTCTTTACACATCGCAGCTCCCGGGGTCAGGGCAGCCGTCGCCTGTATGCACAGGAATCCAAAAAATCCAAAGGGGATGTAGCATCAATGTGAACGAGTCACATATAGGAAATTAAAAAAGTAAAAATACCTGTAAATGTTAGAGAGTATGTCATAAAAAAGATGTTCAAAAAATAAAAAAGAGGGAAAAACCAGGGGATACACCAGGATAAAATCTTCAGCCAGGGAGGAGGAACCAGATCATTAAATGGGCACTTGTGGGTGTCTTCCACCCTAAATTCTGTACACAAGGGGCAATGGTCTGGTTCCCACCCAAGCACGCCTCCATCCCAAATTACATATAAACATAGAGAATTGGCCCGCGGGACTTTATATGAGGTGAGTGCTAGTGGCTGGAGAAGAATTATTAACACAATATATATGTAAAACAATATGATTTATTACATTGTATGAACAAGTGTTGCAAAATAATGATGACATGTAAAAATATCACATAGCATAGCTCAATGGCCATAATAGCATAGTGTATACAACATGCACAATATTCAAACACATAGTATAGGTAGTTGTCCTGGTGTGGCCACTTGGTTACAAAAATGTCCTGAATAGAGTATTAGAGTTCCATGATGGTGGATTGTAATACACAAGGATCTGACGCGTTTCGGGAGCTACAACTCCCTTCTTCAGAGATCAATGTATTGAGTGTATCTACAAAAAACAATGCGTTTGAGTAAACATTGAAACTCGTAGGAATTTGATAAAAAAATCAAAAAAGTATTCATGATTCAAAAATTAAAAACTTCAAAAAGAGTATGAGATACTCACAGGTTAATGGAACTAAATGGAGATTGGACTCCCGTGTAGGGGCAGCGGAACAGAGTCTGACCCGGGAGCTGAAGGGTCCCATGGAGAGCAGCCAGAGAGGGGGGTCCATGGCAGATAGGAGGTGGGAAAATGATGGGAAGATGAACCTTCCAAATCTGTATAGTGAGTGAAAAAAGAAAAATGAAGGCAGGGATGGGATGGAGAGAAATAGTGTGAAAAGTGAGAAAATTCCAAGCTGGAAACAAAAAAGTAGGTGTGGGGAAATAGGAGAGTGCATGGGCAGAAAGTGAATGTGAGGGAGTAGAGAAGAGAATGGTGGCCGTGTGCAATGGCAAATTGCCTGGAAATAGGGAGAAGAAATGGTGAGCGAAGAGTGCTGACCCAAAGGAGGAAAATGCCACTGGGAGGGTGGAACGGTGCAGAAAGAAAGAAATGAAGATCTGGTGCCCCACCTACCATGTATCCCCGAAACCAGTCACAAGCCTGGGATCCTAACGTCATGCTTGGCGGGCAATGGCGGGTCAGGACAGGGCTCATCCGTGACCTCGTGGAGGAAGAGAACGCTGAAGGCGGACCTTCCCCTCCCGCAGATGTAGGCACGCAAATGGCGTGGTACCGTCAGTGTGATCACTGACGGCCGACGTCACATGTGCGGCATGACGCCGATGTGAAGGTGGACCCGCTCGTCCCAGAGAGGGGAGGAGCGGGGACAGCAAGGGGGGGCGGAGCCTCCCTCTTTACACATCGCAGCTCCCGGGGTCAGGGCAGCCGTCGCCTGTATGCACAGGAATCCAAAAAATCCAAAGGGGATGTAGCATCAATGTGAACGAGTCACATATAGGAAATTAAAAGAGTAAAAATACCTGTAAATGTTAGAGAGTATGTCATAAAATAGATGTTCAAAAAATAAAAAAGAGGGAAAAACCAGGGGATACACCAGGATAAAATCTTCAGCCAGGGAGGAGGAACCAGATCATTAAATGGGCACTTGTGGGTGTCTTCCACCCTAAATTCTGTACACAAGGGGCAATGGTCTGGTTCCCACCCAAGCACGCCTCCATCCCAAATTACATATAAACATAGAGAATTGGCCCGCGGGACTTTATATGAGGTGAGTGCTAGTGGCTGGAGAAGAATTATTAACACAATATATATGTAAAACAATATGATTTATTACATTGTATGAACAAGTGTTGCAAAATAATGATGACATGTAAAAATATCACATAGCATAGCTCAATGGCCATAATAGCATAGTGTATACAACATGCACAATATTCAAACACATAGTATAGGTAGTTGTCCTGGTGTGGCCACTTGGTTACAAAAATGTCCTGAATAGAGTATTAGAGTTCCATGATGGTGGATTGTAATACACAAGGATCTGACGCGTTTCGGGAGCTACAACTCCATTCTTCAGAGATCAATGTATTGAGTGTATCTACAAAAAACAATGCGTTTGAGTAAACATTGAAACTCGTAGGAATTTGATAAAAAAATCAAAAAAGTATTCATGATTCAAAAATTAAAAACTTCAAAAAGAGTATGAGATACTCACAGGTTAATGGAACTAAATGGAGATTGGACTCCCGTGTAGGGGCAGCGGAACAGAGTCTGACCCGGGAGCTGAAGGGTCCCATGGAGAGCAGCCAGAGAGGGGGGTCCATGGCAGATAGGAGGTGGGAAAATGATGGGAAGATGAACCTTCCAAATCTGTATAGTGAGTGAAAAAAGAAAAATGAAGGCAGGGATGGGATGGAGAGAAATAGTGTGAAAAGTGAGAAAATTCCAAGCTGGAAACAAAAAAGTAGGTGTGGGGAAATAGGAGAGTGCATGGGCAGAAAGTGAATGTGAGGGAGTAGAGAAGAGAATGGTGGCCGTGTGCAATGGCAAATTGCCTGGAAATAGGGAGAAGAAATGGTGAGCGAAGAGTGCTGACCCAAAGGAGGAAAATGCCACTGGGAGGGTGGAACGGTGCAGAAAGAAAGAAATGAAGATCTGGTGCCCCACCTACCATGTATCCCCGAAACCAGTCACAAGCCTGGGATCCTAACGTCATGCTTGGCGGGCAATGGCGGGTCAGGACAGGGCTCATCCGTGACCTCGTGGAGGAAGAGAACGCTGAAGGCGGACCTTCCCCTCCCGCAGATGTAGGCACGCAAATGGCGTGGTACCGTCAGTGTGATCACTGACGGCCGACGTCACATGTGCGGCATGACGCCGATGTGAAGGTGGACCCGCTCGTCCCAGAGAGGGGAGGAGCGGGGACAGCAAGGGGGGGCGGAGCCTCCCTCTTTACACATCGCAGCTCCCGGGGTCAGGGCAGCCGTCGCCTGTATGCACAGGAATCCAAAAAATCCAAAGGGGATGTAGCATCAATGTGAACGAGTCACATATAGGAAATTAAAAAAGTAAAAATACCTGTAAATGTTAGAGAGTATGTCATAAAAAAGATGTTCAAAAAATAAAAAAGAGGGAAAAACCAGGGGATACACCAGGATAAAATCTTCAGCCAGGGAGGAGGAACCAGATCATTAAATGGGCACTTGTGGGTGTCTTCCACCCTAAATTCTGTACACAAGGGGCAATGGTCTGGTTCCCACCCAAGCACGCCTCCATCCCAAATTACATATAAACATAGAGAATTGGCCCGCGGGACTTTATATGAGGTGAGTGCTAGTGGCTGGAGAAGAATTATTAACACAATATATATGTAAAACAATATGATTTATTACATTGTATGAACAAGTGTTGCAAAATAATGATGACATGTAAAAATATCACATAGCATAGCTCAATGGCCATAATAGCATAGTGTATACAACATGCACAATATTCAAACACATAGTATAGGTAGTTGTCCTGGTGTGGCCACTTGGTTACAAAAATGTCCTGAAAAGAGTATTAGAGTTCCATGATGGTGGATTGTAATACACAAGGATCTGACGCGTTTCGGGAGCTACAACTCCCTTCTTCAGAGATCAATGTATTGAGTGTATCTACAAAAAACAATGCGTTTGAGTAAACATTGAAACTCGTAGGAATTTGATAAAAAAATCAAAAAAGTATTCATGATTCAAAAATTAAAAACTTCAAAAAGAGTATGAGATACTCACAGGTTAATGGAACTAAATGGAGATTGGACTCCCGTGTAGGGGCAGCGGAACAGAGTCTGACCCGGGAGCTGAAGGGTCCCATGGAGAGCAGCCAGAGAGGGGGGTCCATGGCAGATAGGAGGTGGGAAAATGATGGGAAGATGAACCTTCCAAATCTGTATAGTGAGTGAAAAAAGAAAAATGAAGGCAGGGATGGGATGGAGAGAAATAGTGTGAAAAGTGAGAAAATTCCAAGCTGGAAACAAAAAAGTAGGTGTGGGGAAATAGGAGAGTGCATGGGCAGAAAGTGAATGTGAGGGAGTAGAGAAGAGAATGGTGGCCGTGTGCAATGGCAAATTGCCTGGAAATAGGGAGAAGAAATGGTGAGCGAAGAGTGCTGACCCAAAGGAGGAAAATGCCACTGGGAGGGTGGAACGGTGCAGAAAGAAAGAAATGAAGATCTGGTGCCCCACCTACCATGTATCCCCGAAACCAGTCACAAGCCTGGGATCCTAACGTCATGCTTGGCGGGCAATGGCGGGTCAGGACAGGGCTCATCCGTGACCTCGTGGAGGAAGAGAACGCTGAAGGCGGACCTTCCCCTCCCGCAGATGTAGGCACGCAAATGGCGTGGTACCGTCAGTGTGATCACTGACGGCCGACGTCACATGTGCGGCATGACGCCGATGTGAAGGTGGACCCGCTCGTCCCAGAGAGGGGAGGAGCGGGGACAGCAAGGGGGGGCGGAGCCTCCCTCTTTACACATCGCAGCTCCCGGGGTCAGGGCAGCCGTCGCCTGTATGCACAGGAATCCAAAAAATCCAAAGGGGATGTAGCATCAATGTGAACGAGTCACATATAGGAAATTAAAAGAGTAAAAATACCTGTAAATGTTAGAGAGTATGTCATAAAAAAGATGTTCAAAAAATAAAAAAGAGGGAAAAACCAGGGGATACACCAGGATAAAATCTTCAGCCAGGGAGGAGGAACCAGATCATTAAATGGGCACTTGTGGGTGTCTTCCACCCTAAATTCTGTACACAAGGGGCAATGGTCTGGTTCCCACCCAAGCACGCCTCCATCCCAAATTACATATAAACATAGAGAATTGGCCCGCGGGACTTTATATGCAAAAAGAGCTGTTCGTAACTCATGCCTGCCTATGTGGATCCCGTGGAGGGGGGCATGACTCCAGAAGAAATCCGGAAAGGGGTTCCAGAGCAAGGTTGAACAACACGGGTGACAAGGGGCACCCCTGCCTTGTGTTCTTGTGGAGGCGGAATTCATCCACCTTCTTTCTTTTAACAGACAATTCTTGGTGATAAGTACAGAGAAGTTAAAGTGGAAGTAAACCATCCTATTGTTTTCAGCCAAGGAAGCTGCCATCTTGGTCTCTGTTTGCTCTGCAACTGCCATGATGCTGCACGTGTGGTCAGTTATGACACCAGCCATTGGATGGCTTGACACAGGGGAGTAACTACAGGGGTTGCAGGGGTTGCAATTGCAACTGGGCCCCATGCTCCAGGGGGCCTGTGTGGCTCCCCTGTACACCTGGATAGGAGGGGTGACGGGGGCAGCATGTAGTGAAATCACTGTACTCCTTTTTCCTCCTGTAGCTGCAGGAGGAAAATGGAGGAGATTGGTTCCTCTGTATGCTGCCCCCACCACTCCTCCTATCCAATTCACTTGTGTTCTGCTGTCTCTGGGCCCCTGTGTGCTCCCCTTGCCCCTCCCTCCCCTTTCCTGATGACTGCTGCAGGAGATGTGTCACAATAGAGAACCAGGAAGGGGTCGGTAAATATGTAATTTACCAGCTCCTTCCTTTTGTGAATGGACAGAGTCATAGTCAGTGACATTGCAAAAAAAAATTTAATAAAATGATAAAAAAATAATACAATGAAATAACAAAAAATAATACAATAAAATAACAAAAAATAAAAACTACTGACACCAGTGGGTGAACTTCTAGGATCACAAAGGTCACATTTGCAACTGGGCTTGGCATTCCACCACCGTGGGGAACCCCCAAGATGGCAGGATGGGGGCCCACTGCAGAAATTGTGAAAGAGTCCTGTTGCGGGACCATAATAAAGGGCCCACGCAATGAGAGTAAAGGGCCCAAGGATCAGTAGGAAGAGCCCCAGGCTTGAAGGGAAGGGCCCCAGCCAGGGGTTTTGGGGGCCCTTCATGGTTTCTTGCACTGGGGTCCTGAATGTTCTAGTTACGCGTCTGGCTAGACAGTTTGGTTGAGAGCACAACCAATGTGACAGTTACATTTCCACCAAAATGTAACTGGAAATGTAACTGTTTTATTTAAGATGTTAAATTGATGGGTTTACTTCCGCTTTAATAGGAATGTACCTGTTTAATAACCAATGAAAGGCACAAAAATGTCTTATGACCATGATATGCATGGAGAAAGGTCCCCTAGATTTACAGTATCGCCAAGTCAGACTTTGTAAAAGGGCTTTTTTGGTGAAAAACTGAGAAAGAAGCCAAGAAGTGACCATTTCAACATTATTCAGGCATAACTGAAAGATTGCTTGAGTTATAAAGCATCTGATTGGGTGCTTTTCGGCACATGGCTCCTCATTCCTCATCCCTTTACCCTCACAGGGATTTCATTATTGTCTATAGGACCCTTGTTTGCGGCATCGATATATCAGAAAAGACGAAAAACACATTCAGTTCCTCAAGAAACAACTTTTTTTGCTTCTTGCAACTGCTGCATCAAATTCACTTAGTATGCACACTTTTTGAGGCATACAACACAAATGACGAAGATGTAATGACGAAACGCTTTCGGGGCGTGACCACGCGGCCTCTGGATTGACAGACTGTTCGGATCTTCCCAGGAGCCACCAAACTTGAGTATTCACAAGAGGGCGGTGAGAGATACCGAAGTACTGAATCACTTGATCGATGTTGTATTGCTGTTTTTGTTTACATCATTGTGAGTGTCATTTTATTTGTGAGGAGGGGGTTCTTGTATTGATAAACAGCTGTGAACAAATTATGCTATGTGCCCCATATCTTTTTATTTATGGGCAACAATCCATTGAATGAGGATTCACCAGTGGGTGCAGCCATATGATTATCACAAGGCGATCAATTCATTCATTGCTGGTGAGTGTGTTATCTGAAGGGGATTTTCTCACGAGGTGTGGTGACTGGGATGTAGGGACTTAATCACCCAGAATATCTTCAGACAACATAGAGATATTATCACCTTTTCATCTGGAGGATTGCACATTGGACTGTTTGTAGTTTTTAATATGAATAAGCACTACTAGTGTTGGATAGTTCATGTGTGACTCTTTCAGCATTTTTATTGATTATCTTATTTGGTTTATAGTAGCTGCTATATGTTTATTTTTATGTTGATTTTTATTTTATGTGAGTTGTTTTGTTTGAATCTGATGTGCGCTGGGTTTGGTCTGACAGTTTTGTTGTTGTGCCACGTTTGTGATTATATAACACACACATTGTTGTGCATTGTGCACCATGGTGATCCATTGTAACAATCAGTGCTTACAATTTTACATTTTTTTTAATTTAAAGGCTCTTTCACACCACCCCGGTGGCTAAAATGTGCATAGACTGGTGTGTTGTGTAGGGGTGGTGTGATAAGTTATTTTTCTCTTTCTTATTCCTAAAACGTGACACAAAATGTAACACACTATGCGTGGTGGCATGTGATAACGCACACTTTACACAATGCACCACAGCAAAAAGCAAATCAGTGCAGCATTAGGCCCCTTTCACACAGGCGGACCGTTCAGATGCGCCTGTTCGTTTTTTTGGCGGATCTGAATGGTCCCCCCATGTATTCCTATGGGGCATCAGAAGTCCGCTAACATCCGACCCGATCCGATGCGTCAAATCTGGACGGATGGAAACCCTATTTTCCATCCGTCCAGCGGATCGGATCAGATGAGAACGGACCGACGGTCCGTTCCCATCTGATTTCCCCTATAGAGATGCATGGGGAACTAACAGCTGTGTCTACGCACACAGCGCGGAGACACAGCTGTCATCCTCCTGCTCAGCGGGGGATTGGCGGATCGATCCCCCGCTGAGAAAAGCGGAGTCCGTTTGACGGACTACAAGTGTGAAAGAGCCCTTAGTAAAAATAGAGCATACAATCTGGGATCAACCGCGTAGCTAAAGTAAAGACAGCTAAATTACTGGAAACTGTCACAGCTGTGTCAACCTCTCACCAGAAACAGAGACATCCGCTAGTAAATCGGTGCAGTCCATGTGACCGAAACTAGCATAAAGAAGGAAGGACTATTGTCCACCAAGAAAGTCACATTTGTGGAACACTTCTGTTGAAGTAAAAAAACAGCTTTATTGAAAAATAGCACACTACAAAAAAAGGGGCAAAAGTAAATTAGCCTTCACCACACTGAAATTAAAATAAAGACAATGTTGTCTAGTAAAGGAATTAGCAGCTGCGCACTTGCCCATTCTTACACACAGTCACTCTCAAAGGAATTGAGGACTCAAGTAGAGGTATTCCTGCAATAGAAATGGCACCGTTTCCTCATCTGAGATATATAGCAAAGCTAAGGTTCATCTCTGAGATCATATATTGTGCTGGTCCAGAGCTCTCAATTAGAAGAGTGTTTGACGTATGACTGTGTGTCAGTTGGAATAGCAGGTAGGTATGGTAGATTTCTAAGTTCTTATCGCTGGACATGAAATCAGTAAGCTTCCGAATAAAAAGTATGCTCTACAGCAATTCCTTAATGGTCTTCTACCAGAAAATTGGAACAAAGGCTCCTATAGGTCAGGTGCTATGAGGTGCTGTCAGAGTGGGTAAAGTCCTAAACACCATTTAGCCGGACAAGAATTGACTCTAGGGAGGATAAAGCTGGGGGAATTGCTCACTATCTCGTGCATTAAAACATCTCCTGTCCTGTGACTTGCCCCTTCGCTCACATCCACTCTGCACCTGCATCCGACCATCTATTAGTCAATGCTGCATTCGGCTTCCCCCTCAAACCCTGTGCATGCTCACAGCTGTTGTCCCTCAGTGCAGCATTATACTGTGAACAGGGCACATAAAAACAATTGCTTTCTGTGTGTCCTTGCATTGAGCCTGCTATATCTATGCAGGTCAATGCAGCTCAATGAAGTGTGTGAATGGGCCCATTTTATGGATGCAGAGGTTATTGTAAGAGTGTTTGCAATATTAAAAAAAGAGAAAAAATCATATTTTGTACTATACAAAAAGCATATTTTGCCTCTCATAATACTCAAAGGGTAACTTCATTTTCGTGGGAAAAAAATAGTAAATAAAAAAAAAGATATAGTATATACCAATGATGGCAAACCTTGGCACCCCAGATGTTTTGGAACTACACTACTGCATGAGCATCATAGGATTGCATGAGCATCATAGGAAATGTAGTTCCAAAACATTTGGGGTGCCAAGGTTGGCCATCACTGCTATATACAATTGCAACACAAATAACATTGTAATTGAATGTTATTAAAAATGACCTTTCCTTTTCAATCTGCAGCTGCTGTAATTCTCTGTAAAATGCAATGCAATATGGCTACCTGGAGCTGTTCTGTACACAGAATATGTACTGACCACACCCAAAAAAACATAATTTCCTGCTTGTGTGATTGGCTCACAAATTTTCCCAGAAGTCTACACTAAGATACAAGTCAGATTTCCGGCATCCCCTGCAACAAAAATGTCATTTTTGGTGAGATACTCCCAATAAGAACACGTCTAAAGGGAAGCAGACTCTGATTAAAGCCCAGCAAGTGCAACAGCTTATTTATAATTATGAAACCACTCCCATTAGATTCACTTTTCCACATGGACACAGACAAACAAACAGGGATTTCTTCAGAATAACAGTAAGAATCTGCAACAAAGTTTGTTAAAATCCTTGTAATGTACATAGATCACCCAGAGGAGAATGTTTTTCCTCAACAAAAGTTGAGTTACTCTTTAAAGTAGAACTAAAGGCAAACCTTTTTCTTTTGGATAGAGTAAGGGAGGGTTATAATTATTGATCGACCGATATCCTTTTTTTACCACCGATACTGATATTTTGGTCATCGGATATGGGTATCAGCTGATATTGGCCGATAAAATTATTATTTTTTTTTTTTAATTTTTACAGGTACTCTTGTGGAGAGATCTGGGGGTCTAAAAGACCCCAAACCCCTCCTCTGCACTTAAAAGCATTCAAAACTCCAAGTTTGGCTGTTTTGAATGCTGTAAGTTTTTTTAATTCGGCGCCGCCAGTACCCGGAAGTGATGTCATTTCATGACATCACTTCCGGGTACTCGGCGGCACCGAATTCAAAGAAATGGAGGCCCGGTCAGATGGCGGCGGTAAAGGTAGGATTCTCGGGTCTCCCGGATGGACAGGAGACCCGGGCGAGCCGCGGAAGGTGGCGGGGGGGGGACAAGTCCCCTCCCGCTCCTTGGAATGACAGCCGAGCGACTTCTCAGCCGCATCGGTTGTCATTACAAGACAGTCGACCATCGGCTATGGACAATGGTACCGGGGTGATGCCTCTAGTTGCAGGCATCACTCCGGTACAGCACTTTCCCGAAATATCGGCAATTTCAGTAAATCAAAAGGTTTATTCCGATATATTGGGGAAAGTGCATATCGGCCCCCGATATATCGGTGTTGCCAATAATCGGTCGATCACTAATTATAATCCCTGTAAGGTTTATTTTTGCCATCTGTGTCCCATTGAGATTCCCTTTCACTTTCTGTCCCATAGCCATTCCAAAGTGATTGAATACCTGGCTGTTATCAAGGTATCCAGAACTAGTGGCCTCATTGGAAGATTCCACCTCTACTGTTCTGTAAAATTTGGGATTTTCTTTTACTTTCACATTCAGTGATAATTGTAAATATGACTAATAGAAAGGGGGAATCTGCCGAGAACAGGAGAACAGAAGGTAATAAAAACCTGACAGGTACTCTAAACCCTCTCCCCTCTATCTAAAACAAAAAAAAGTTTTGCCTTTAGTTATATTTAACCGCTTGCTGACCGTATACTGTACATATACGGCAGCAAGGCAGCTCTCCTGTGCAAAAGCTAAGTGATTTTGCACTTCCGGGTCTGGGGCACGCGCACACGCATCGCTGACGACCCACTCCCACTGTGATTGAACACAGCGGGAGCCAATAAGCAGGTCCCGCCGATCATTCCCGAAAGAGGCGGAATGGCGGTCTGTCTATGTAAACATGGCAGATCGCCGTTCTGTCAATAGGGAAGGTAGAGAACACAGGTCTCTGCTTTCCCCTAGTAAAAGCACCTCTCCCCCAGTTAGAAAGCACTCCCTAGGAACACATTTAACCCTTTGATCGCCCATGATGTTAACCCCTTCCCTGCCAGTGTCATTAATACATTGACAGTGCATATTTTTAGCACTGATCACTGTATTAGTGACATGCACTAATCACTGTATTAGTGTCACTGGTCCCCAAAAAAGTGTCAAAGTGTCACTTAGTGTTCGATTTGTCCGCCGCAATGTCACAGTCCTGCTATAAGTCGCTAATCGCCGCCATTACTAGTGAAAAATAAAATAGAAATAGAAATTCCATAAATATATCTCAGTTTGTAGACGCTATAACATTTGTGCAAACAGATCAATATACACGTATTGGGTTTTTGTTTACCAAAAATATGTAGCAGAATACATATTGGCCTAAATTGATGAAGAAAGTTGTATTTTTAAAAAAATTCTTTATTGGATGTGTTTTATAGCAGAAAGTAAAAAAATATTGGTATTTTTTTCAAAATTGTTGGTCTTTTCTTGTTTAGGCCTCTTACACACAATACTCCTGTTTGAGCGTCTCCTTTTTCAGCCGTAAATTTCAGGAATATTAAATGCGCGCATTTTCATACATTCGTGTGCATTTTCGCACATATGCGTTTGCGCAAATTAGTGTCTTTTCGCGCAAATGTATTTTCGCGGTTTTGTAAAATATACAAATTAGCATTTTTCAGATCCCACAGTATGTTCGTGTGCATTCATTTGTGCGCAATTGCACGTATTTTCATGCATTTGCACGTATTAGGCATAAATTACTGTCAAAAAATGTATTTTGTTCTATTTGAAGAATGCACAGCGCTCATTTACGCGCCTGTGTGCATCTGCACATTACAATGAATGGGCCGTATTTTAGCTCAGAAAAAAAAAAGCTGTACTGAGCTTTTTTAAGCTGCAGTGTGCAAGAGGCCTCATAGTGCAAAAAATAACCTCAGAGGTGATCAAATACCACCAAAAGAAAGCTCTATTTGTGGGAGGGAAAAGGACATACATTTTATTTGAGTACAGCATCGCAGTTGTCACTGTTGCATCGTAAAAAATTGCCCGGTCATGAAGGGGGGTAAGCCTTTCAGAGCTGAAGTGGTTAAAATAGTAATTCTACTGTGTTAGGGGGGCATTAGGAAATACAAATTCTAATAACATGGGGCTATCATTGTGTTCTTTTTTTAACCCACATAAGTGGGTGGAATAACCTATACCCCGTTCTATTAAAGCGGTAGTATCTCGCTTTTTGACACTTTTACCTACAGGTAAGCCTATAATAAGGCTTACCTGTAGGTACAAATAATATCTCCTAAACCGGCATGGTTTAGGAGATATTTACAGTGCATGCAGCCGCTCGCGCGAGCGGCGCATGCGCTCTGAAGGTTCGGGGAGACCTTCAATTTATTTGCCGGGAGCTTGCCGGAAAATCACTCCCGCGCGCAGAGACGACGAGGGATCATGGCAGCGCCCGCAGCGATGTCCGGGGGTCCATGTCGGGGCTTCGTTCTAAGGTAAGTTACACATAATGGGCTAGTATGCGATGCATACTAGCTCATTATGACTTTGTCTTGCAGGTTTTTTTTTTTTTTTTTTTTTTATTTTAGGGTTTACAACCGCTTTAAGCTCATAGGTTTACTCCCACAGATGCGTGATACTTCACTGCTACTTATGAAGGTTTAACACCACAATATTTCTGACAAACAGGCTAAAACATTGAAAAACAAAAACAGAGGAAATTCCCAGCTCAACTCACCAACCAGTCTGCTTACCAACTGAACTAACCTGCCCAACAGTACGCATTAAAAACAGGGTTTTAGTTAGCACACATTTGCAAATACATGCATAAGCTGAAAAGCCACTTCACGGCTCCCTGTATTACTTCCATCCTAACCCTACTCATTTATGAGAGTCTCCACAATGGAAGCACATGTATTCTAATAGATAGATAGAGGGCAGGTGGGCCTGGAGGTAGCCCAGTCCTCCCCAAAGGGGGAGGGGCACCGTGGACACCCAGCATATAGGCTAAAACATTGCCCCAGCAGTAAAAAAATATCAACAGAGTAAAGACAAACTGTGATAATGCAGGCATTATTACGGTTTATTAAACTGGCACCTAAACATTGGGGCACACATGTTAGATTGGTGTATGTGCTACATATTGCACTCTTACTACTGTCATTATAAAAGTTCTAATGCCACCCCTATGCTGTGCTTGGCACCATCCAATGCTTACACTTGCCTCCATTCCAACTCCCATTTATGTCTATGAATGTTACTGACAGCTACCGATAATACTGCCAATAAATGCATGTCCCACATGAAAGCATTGGGCCTGGAGATTGGCTGCTGAGGCTTCAATTGTAGGGAGACAAGGAGGGAGGGTGTTGTGTTCAAATTTTGGGATTTTTTCCTAAGCAGCAGTGGGAACTGAAGCTGGAAGAAAGCCATAGTAAAGATAGGTATAGGAACCAGAAGGTGCCTGTGCAGGTTGAAGCCGTGTTTTCATGCAAGTTACTCTTGCAGTAACCAGTTAACCACTTAAAGCGGAGTTCCACCCTGGGAAATTTTTTTTTAATAAAAATACCCCTGGGACAGTCAGGGCTAGTGCATTCCACAATGGCTAGCCTCTGATCTGTTCCGGGTTGCACTTACCTTTTAGAAGAAATACTTACCTTGAAAATGTATTGTCCAGCGCTGCCATCTCAGGTGTGGGCAGCTTGAAGCCAGCGCGATCCTCTTCTGTGTCCTCTTCCGTCTTCTTCGGTCCCGCGATGCACTGCGCCGGCCCCGCCGTCACTTCCGGTGCAGCAGCGTCATCCCTGCCCAGAAGCTGTTTAGCAAGGTATGACGGCGCCTGCACCGGAACTGACATCGGGGCCGGTGCAGGCGCATTGATTCCTGGAAGCGATGACGTTCAGCTCCCAGGAATCATTGCAAGCCAGGAAGTGACAAATCGCCGTGGCCGCCGAGGGGAGGAAGAAGGAAGTAAGGTAAGTATATTTTCTTCTAAACATGGTTAGTAAAAAAAAAAAAAAAGATTGCGATTATCCATTTGTTTTTTAGGTGACCGGAGCAAGAAGATGGAGGTAAGTATAATTTTAGGGTGGAACTCCGCTTTAAGGACCAAGCCTATTTCTGACACTTGTTGTTTACAAGGTAAAATCAGTATTTTTTGCTAAAAAATTACTTAGAACCCCCAAATATTATATATATATATATATATATATATATATATATATATATGTATATATATATATATATATATATATATATATATATATATATATATATATTTTTTTTTTTTTTTTTAATTTTTTTTAGCAGAGACCCTGGACTCTTTGCGCAGCGGTCTTACAAATGCAATGTTTTGGGTAAAAATAAATTTTCTGAAATAAAAAAATAAGAAACCAGTAAAGTTAGCCAAAATTTTTTTTTTTACAATGTGAAAGATAATGTTACGCCAAGCAAATAGATACCCAACATGTCATGCTTCAAAATTGCGCATGCTCGTGGAATGGCAACAAACATGGGTACTTAAAAATCTCTGATGCTTTTAAAATTTCTACAGATTACCAGTTTAGAGTTACAGAGGAGGTCTAGGGCTAGAATTATTATTATACCTCACATGTGTGGTTTGAACACTGTTTACATATGTGGACGCGACTTGCTTTTGCATCCACCTCTGGACGCAAGCTCGGAGGAACAGGGTGCTTTAATATTATTATTTATTTTACCTTTAATTTTTTATTTTTTTTGCACTGTCCCTTTAAACTTTGATCACTTTTATTTCTGTTACAAGGAATATAAACATCCCTCGTAATAGAAATTAGCAGGGCAGGTTCTCTTTAACCACTTAAGCCCTGGAGGATTTGGCTGCTCAAAGACCAGGGCCTATTTTCGGCACTGCGTGACTTTAACAGACAATTGGGCGGTCATGCGATGCTGTACCCAAATGAAATTGACGTCCTTTTTTCCCACAAACAGAGCTTTCTTTTGGTGGTATTTGATCACCTGTGCGATTTTTACTTTTTGCGCTCTAAACAAAAAATAGCGACAATTTTGAAAAAATAACAATATTTTTCAATTTTTTTTATATAAAAATTCCCCAAAAAAATGTAAAAATCAAATTTTTTAACATTTTAGGCCAATTTGTTTTCTGCTACATATTTTTGGTGAACAACATTGCAATAAGCGTATTTTGATTGGTTTGTGCAAAATGTATTGCGTTTACTAACTACGGGAAAGATTTATGTAATTTTTATTGATTTTTTTTTTTAATTAGTAATGGCGGCGATCTGCGATTTCGGATTGGACCCTTGACTGACATTTTTGACACTTTTGGTGGTACCAGTGACATGACTACAGTAATCAGTGCTATAAATATGCACTGTTACTGTAAAAATTACACTGGCAGGGAAGGGGTTAACTTTATTGGTGATCAGTGGGATAAATGTATCCCTAGGGGCGTGATTCTAACCTTGGGGGGGCGTGGCTAGTGATGTAACCACAGAGACATACGATCCTACATAGCAGGATCGTATAATCTCTGCAGTTACATCAGGGAGAATGACAGGCGGCTGTGTTTACATCAGCCGCCTGCCTTTCTCCCTCTCCAGCGGGAGATTGCGAGTGGCGGAAATCGAAGCCGCCGGTCACTCGCGCGGGGATGTTAGTGACCGAGCGGGGGCGGGAGCGCGCCTCCGGCAGAGCGTGCTCGCCCCCTAGAGGCTTGTGAGCGAGCGACGTAGTACTACGTCGCTTTGCCCAGTAGGGCCTGACTGCCACAGTAAATAGTCGTGCGTCGGTCGGCAAGTGGTTAAAGCGGAGTTCCGGGCACAAAAACGATATTTTTTTTGTGCCCCTCCGCTAGTTTGACATTACCTGAAAAGGAATTGGATAGGTATTTTTTTTTTTTTTTTACTCACCTTTTAATTGAAGATCGTAAATACTCACCTCAGAGTACTTCCTCCCTCAGCGCCGCGGCTCACCCCGTCACTTCCTGTCTCGCTATGATTCCTGGGAGCTGAACATCATCGCTCCCAGGAATCAATGCGACGGCACCGGCCCCGCTCGTCACTTCCGGGCGACGCCGCATTCCCCTTCTAAACAGCTTCTGGGCATGCCCAGAAGCTGTGGAGGAATGCGGCGCCGCACCGGAAGTGACGAGAGGGGCCGGTGCAGGCGCATTCTGGGACAAGAAGACGCGTAAGAAGACACAGAAGAGGACCGCGCCGGCTTCAGCTGGCCACAAGAGAGATGGAAACGCTGTGGAAGAAATTTTATAAGTAAGTATTTCTTCTAAAAGGTAAGTGCGAACCGGGACAGATCAGAGGCTAGCCATTGTGGAATGTGCTAGCCCTGACTGTCCCGGGGGTATGTTTATTAAAAAATGACTTCTGTGCCCGGAACTCCGCTTTAATGTGAGATCTGGGGTCAAAAAGACCTCAGATCTCACATCTACACTAAAAAGCAAAAAAAAATAAATAAAAAATGTCATTTTTTTTCATCATGATGTATGATATCGCTCATAGGGTCGAGTGGGGGCCAGCTTGCCCTCACTTGACTTTCTGCCTATGAGGGGAAAGGACCAAATCGTTTTCCCCGCTACTGACGGCTCCGGTAAGCGGGGAAAACTACTGGGAAGTGGCAGGGGGGCAGCTCTCCCACCACCCATAAAAGTGATCTTGCGGTGAATCCGCTGCTGGGACCACTTTGATGTGAAAGAGGACCACCCGCCCTGTAAAAAAATACCGGGATTAACCCCGGTATTTAACGTCAAAGTAGCAACGTAAAACTTCGGCGGGCGGTCTGTAAGTGGTTTAGCATAACTTGTCATTAGTCTGGCTACATTAAACTTCAAACGTCTATTTTTTTTTCCAAATGCTATTAAGATTTTTCTACACAAGCAATTACACTATGGCGATCCCTATTGTACAGGATCTCTTTTATTTCCCAGCCTGCACTGAAAATATGTTAACTGAAATTTAACTGGCTGCTTTAGCTGTTTGGTCCATTAATCTTATGGCATGCTTTTGGGTGAGTGATCCTGATATACAATCAGTTTGTTCAGACTGAACTTTATAAATAAATTCAATTTGACTCAATGGAGAATCAGTTACAGAGGCAACTTATGCATTTCTGTATAAGCCAGTATAAATAATTTAAAGGCCGGTTTGTAATCATTTTGTGGATTTGCACAAGCTATAAATAAAGCTAAATTTAGTCTTAAAGCATGTAACAAATGCATGAATTTCTAAGAATTAGAAAAATGGTTGATGGTACCTTCCTGCATGGTGGAAATTTTCTGTTTTTCAAAAGCCTTTAGCCTGTATTGTTTGTGATAAGAAGGGTCAGCCAGTGAAATGATCTTTTTTTTTCTGCACAGACAGTTAATATAGATTTAGAAGCTGAGATGCGTGTTGTGAAAGCATAGAAGAACAAAAACCTGTAAGTCAGAATAAATACAATTTATGTCTGTATTTGCTGATAATAAAAAAATAAAAAATAAAATAAAAAATAAAATATCAGACAAATACTACATATTTTATTCTAACAGTACCATTAAAAGAACCTGTCACCTAAAAAAATGTCACATAGGGGACTTTTTGTCCTCTATGTAAAGAAAATAAAAAGTTACGCAAAAAATTAAGTTACACCTGAGCGCACAAAAAGATTTTGAGGCACCCCCACACATATGCATGTACAACCGTAAACCCATGTGTCAGGGGCACCTACACGTGAAAACGTCACGACACACATGATACATATCCCCACACACGCCGGAATGATAGCAATAATTCTAGCACAAGACCTCCTCTGTAACACAAAACTAATACCTCTAGGGGGCTTTTGAAGCGTCACCTAAAGAAAATATAGGACACTGAAGTTTGTTGCCATTTCACAGGCACGCAAAGATTTGAGGTTTGGGATGTTGGATATCTATTTACTCAGCGCAACCTCATCTTTTATATTTTACCAAAAATGTGGGAAATGTATTGCATTTGTTCACCCTAAAATTCACTTTAGTCTGTTTTTTACAGAAATTTTGCATTTCCTCAACCTTTGTGGTAATATCGTGTGATATAAAAAGTTGAAACAACCACTATTTTATTCTCTAGGGATTCTGCTTTTAGAAATTATATAATGTTTGGGGTTTTACATCATCTTCAGAGCTAAAATTATTTTTAAAACATGTATGCAAAAGAACGCAACAATAGCTCTGACAGCGAAAAGGTTAAAGCTGAACTCCAGGCAAACAGCTAAATACATATAGGTTGTGCCTGCCAATGGTTTTGTATTTCTGTCCATCTAGTCCTGAGATTTTCAATTATAAATGTAAGACCGCACTCAGGGTTAAATGAAAACGATAATCCTTTTATTCCTCAAAACATGTTGCAGACAGACAGTGTATACAGGAACAGACGTGTCCAGAGGTTGACGCGTTTCACGACTTGGAATGTCGCTTACTCATAACCACACTGAATGATGGCAGAGACTGGCTGATATTAATAGGAGGAGAAACAAACGGAAGCTAATTAGTATAATTGCTCGCAGAATATTCCCATGATTTGGTAGATCTTGAAAAAAGCCGGTCAATCTGCGATCACGCAGCTTGGACAATTAGTGACACATGAAAAAACCACTACAGTGTATCAAACAAACATTTAAAAGTTTTATATATATATACATGTAAAGTGCAAGACTGAACAAATGTATATATAATGGAATAAAATCATGTGAGCGCAAGATGGAGCACAACGGAGATAAGAATTCAATAAACTGGAGTAAATACATGATTTAGATCACTGAAAAGCACATATATATATATATACTTGCAGAGTGTACAAAGTGTAATCTTATATGTGAAATCAGTACATACATCTCCAAAACTTTTAATGAAAGGAAAGGGATATTCTCCTTTTATATAAGAACCTTTGTTGTTTGGAGAAAGCAGAACTTCAAATGCAAAAAATATGTGAATAATCGAAGAAATTAAAAAATATAATATAAAAACTTGAAAAAAAGAGAGAGGAAAAAGTGAATATGTATTGAAAAAAACATTGAACACAATTCTAATATAGGGAATGTATGTTCAATTAGTGTGAATGTGAACATAAATACAGACACGTGAGTTGGTTAATACCAAGTGTTGTTGTGTCTGAACTATTGAAAGAGACACACAAGTACATATAAAAAATAATAAAAATGTGTGATATAATCAATAATTCGTATGTGGGTGTTAAAAAACCCCCATATCGGGGTATGGTGAAAATTGAACATGTATATATGTGTCTCATCAGTGTATCTATGACAAAATGTTTTAACAGACCACTGAAAATCAGCAGTCGATATCTCCGTGTGTATGTGTTCCATTAAGCGCAAAATGTCCGATATCTTTGGACAATCGGTCCCGATAGATGACAGAGTCAAAAATGAAATCAAGATGAATTCAAAAAAGGGAGAGATGCCGCTAAGGATTTAAGTATACATACGTAAATGTATATATATAGAAGCTCGTTGGAAGACAAAATGTGTGTAAATGCATAAATGGTGGTTTTATATAAATGAATATTGATGTCAAAAGAGAAAAAATATATATATATAACTTGAAGTTAGGCAAAAAAGACACACATGTTCAACAACAACAGAGCTCGCCAAGACTATTAAATGTCCGGGCAGAAGATGTCTATAATGACTAATATATCGTAAATCTGCGGCATTTTTTTAAAAATATGCATGTATATTTGTATGGGACCGATGTCCAAGATAAAGGAAATGGAAACCCTCTTACTATTAAACTTGAAAAAAGCTATATTAGCCTTTAAGCCGCATTATTAGGCTACACGAACAATATAACAATTCAATATATTAACTGTTTAAAGCTTCAATTGTCAAATATTGTCTAAATGTTTTCGACAGAAGGGGATGGCTGAATGGATAGATGGTAATGTGCAATGAATAACACAAAACTTCCAAGGGGCCAGACCCCGTGACGAGCAGAAACCAGGATAGACTGTTGAAGACCACACACGGACCGATGTGTCTGTGGTGTTATAGTCACGAAACGGACAATGCCGTGAATGGACCAACATCAAAAGGACATATACTGGAATGTGTGGAGACACAATGTGTAAAGATTCATGAATGGATAGAGGCTGCGGATAACGACCGACAAACACACCAGCCTGTTAATGGAAAGAGATATACAAAGACGGAAAGAGATGAGAAAGAAAAAGGGGAATGAAAGGAAAAGGAAAAAGGAAGAGGAAGAGAAAAGGGGGGGGGAAAGGGGGAGGGGGAAGGGAGGAAGGAACGGGAGGAAAGGAAAGAGGGGGGGGGAGAAGAAGAAGGGAAAGGGACGGAGAGGGAAAGGAATAGAAACGGAAAAACATAACAGGCATATAAAATGAAAATGTAAATTGAAACTGGTCATTATAATTGAATGTTCACAGTAAATTATGATGCTTCGCCTAGGAGATGCGGCGTCACTCATAGAAATGAGTGACGTCCCACTCCCAGTTGAGGCCTTGGGGCATGCGAGTATGGAGTCGGAAGATCCACAGAACTTCTCTTTTACACAACAGCCGGAAAACATCCCCACCTCTAGTCGGTTTCGTGATATAATCAATGACCTGGACTTGTACCAAAGAGGTATCTCCTCCGTGTACACTATTGAAATGCTTAGCTATGTTAGTAGACTTGAGTGTGCGTATATCGATGAGATGCTCTCTGAAACGATCTTTAAGTTTGCGGGTAGTTCTACCCACGTATTGAATAGAGCATGCTTTACAGGTAATGAGATAAATCAAGTATTGAGTGTTGCAGTTGAAAAATTTCTTTATGTTGTAAATTTTGTCATCGTGGGTGGAAATGAAAAAATCACGTTGGATGATGTGAGGGCAGGTAATACAGTCTGTCATGCCACATTTGTAGTGGCCTTTACAGTGCAACCATGTTTTTATATTATATTTTTTAATTTCTTCGATTATTCACATATTTTTTGCATTTGAAGTTCTGCTTTCTCCAAACAACAAAGGTTCTTATATAAAAGGAGAATATCCCTTTCCTTTCATTAAAAGTTTTGGAGATGTATGTACTGATTTCACATACAGTAAACCCCCCTCCATTGCGGGGGTTACGTTCCGGACCCAGCCGCGAAAAGTGAAATTCCGCGAAATAGAAAAACCCTATTAAAATGCATTGTAGGCATGATTTTTTTACTGTCACTGTACGTGTAAAAGCATTTTAAGGTCTTTAAACACACTTTTAAAACAATAGAAACTCATTTAAACACATAAAAGATACTTAGAGACAGAGCAAGAGCTATGAAAAACACAAAAATCTTTCATTTTTAATGATTTATATAGTAAAATAACATTACAAAAAAAAACGCGAATTACCGGGACCGCAAAAACTGAACCGCGATGTAGCGGGGGATTACTGTATAACATTACACTTTGTACACTCTGCAAGTATATATATATATATATATGTGCTTTTCAGTGATCTAAATCATGTATTTACTCCAGTTTATTGAATTCTTATCTCCGTTGTGCTCCATCTTGCGCTCACATGATTTTATTCCATTATATATACATTTGTTCAGTCTTGCACTTTACATGTATATATATAAAACTTTTAAATGTTTGTTTGATACACTGTAGTGGTTTTTTCATGTGTCACTAATTGTCCAAGCTGCGTGATCGCAGATTGACCGGCTTTTTTCAAGATCTACCAAATCATGGGAACATTCTGCGAGCAATTATACTAATTAGCTTCCGTTTGTTTCTCCTCCTATTAATATCAGCCAGTCTCTGCCATCATTCAGTGTGGTTATGAGTAAGCGACATTCCAAGTCGTGAAACGCGTCAACCTCTGGACACGTCTGTTCCTGTATACACTGTCTGTCTGCAACATGTTTTGAGGAATAAAAGGATTATCGTTTTCATTTAACCCTGAGTGCGGTCTTACATTTCTAATTTGCACTTTCCTGGATGGCGGATCCGACCAGCACCGGGTTCAGACATATACACCTGAGCGGCTTCCTCCTTCTCCTTCCCTGAGATTTTCAATGCTTTACCACACAGCCCTGTTTGGCAGGGCAGATGATTTTTTTTCTGATGCAGTTCAGTAACACTTACAGGTCTTCTCCTTGCCCCTATCCTGTGCCTGGACAGTGTAGGAGAAGCAGCAGACTGATAAACTCATCTCTCTGGCACTCTGCTCTCTACTCCCATCAACATGTTCCTTGCACTGCAGTACAATAGATTAGCTTCTCTTGCCACTTCTTCCACTCCCAGTCTCAACTTTGCAGCACAGGGATATCTGGAAGTTGGTATCAATCATATTTGGGTGCTTAAACTATTTGCATTTAAAAATACATTTGGGGATGTATTAATGAACACAAAGCTACATATAGTATGTGTGTTTTATATCTGTCTAAATTTCAGCTTAAATGCTGGCTATAGAGGAGGAAGGGGGATGATTATTGCTTAATTTTTTGAACACCTTTTAAAGCACCTCTAGCAGCTGCAAGGACAAGAAATTTATATGCGCCTTTCTGAGCAATGAAATACCTGGAAACACATAGGCCTGAGCAAGGGCCTGCTCCCAAATAGGTAGTACAATGGGGCATAAGCTCTTCTTTAACCACTTTACCACCGGAGGATTTTCCTGCTTTACGTCCAGGCCACTTTTTGCAACTTGGCACTGCGCGACTTTAACTGACAATTGTGTCATGCAACACCGTACCTAAAGAAAATTGACGTCCTTTTTTTCCCACAAACAGAGCTTCCTCTTGGTGTTATTTGATCACCTCTGCGGTTTTCATTTTTTGCGAAATTAATAAAAAAAAGAGCGAAAATTTTGCAAAAAAATTAACATTTTCTACTTTGACAGTTAAAAAATATCCAATATATTCAATTTTTGTCATATATTTAGGCCAAAATGTATTTAGCTACATGTCTTTCACAAAAAAATCCTCAATGAGCGTATTTTTAACCGCTTTAAGACTGGATTTTACCCCATTCCTGACCAGGCTATATCTGCGATTTTTTTTTGCGGGACTGCGACATTGCGGCGGATAGATTGGACCCCTAACTTGAATTTTTTACACTTTTGGGGGTACCAGTGACATTACTACAGTAATCAGTGCTATAAATATGCACTTTTACTGTAATAATGACACTGGCAGGGAAGGGGTTAACTTTATTGGTGATCAAGGGGTTAAATGTATGCCTCATGCTTAATGACGTGTGTGGGGGGAGGGGATTGTGTGACACAGACACAGATCGCAGGTTCAGCTATGCTGAATCCTGTAATCTGTGACTGTCTGTCACATAGGAGATCCGCTCACTTTGTTTACACAAGTGGGCGGATTTCCACACTCGATCCCAGACGATCGAGGGAGAGCGGCGGTGATCACCGCCTCTCCTCCCCTGGCCCGACTCCCGCTGTGTCTGAATACAGCGGGAGCGAGCCTCCGGGCGCGCGCCGCCGAGAGGAGGCGTTGTCCAGCGACGTAGGCTGGACGATAACTAACCACTTTGCCGCAGTACCCTCAACGTGAGCGGTCGGCAAGTGGTTAAAGTGTAACAGAATATAAAACAAATCCGGCTGACATTTCATAGCCAATGAAATTTTTCTTTTCTGCCCTTCCCTTTCCTTTTTCTCATAGGTCCATACACAGATTGGTGTACTTTTAATAAACAGAGAAAAGCCGTGATCCTGAGGATCACGACTGATCTCTGATGAGTTATCGTTTAGTTTGCTGAGATGAGGAGCAGAGAACATGTTCTTCTCTTCTCATCACAGTACATGACCATTTCTGTTACAAACGGCCAGTTTAGAAAAGTGAGATCTGAAGATCACACAGCCGTTATTCTGAAATATCTCCATTCCAGATTCTCCAGCTCAGAGGTGGAGAATCAGGGGGAGAAGCTGTGTGATCAGAGGAAGAAGACTTCTTTCTTCTGATATATCAGCACCAGTGGGTTCAAAATTAAAAAATAAAAAAAATATATATATATATGTATATATGGTATGTATGTATGGGTGTATGTATATATATATATATATATATACATATACTATATATACATATATATACAGTATGTACTGGTATATATATATATATATATATATATATACTGTATGTACTGGTGTATATATATATACACTGTATGGACTGGTGTATATATATATATATATATATATATATATATACTGTATGTACATATGTATATACACTGTATGTATATATGTATGTATACTGTATGTGTGTGTGTGTGTGTGTGTATAGAACGATAGATATTCAGTAAGTTTTCATGTGTCAGAACATGTCATTACGAGTGCTTTTAAACTTTGGTTTCACTTTTAAAACTTGGCGGTACAGTAATCTCACAAAATCTCGTGAGATTACAGGCAGTCCACCCAGTTATACAGGGATCACGGCCGTTTTCAGAGAAAAAAATTCTCCTCTGATCACCCTTTGGGAATTGAAGTTCTCGACCACCTAAACTGGGTGCCAGAGTTGATAATTTTTCTCTGAGAATTGCCGAGAAGTGAACTGAGAGAAAACTTCTCAGTTTACTAAACGTACACCATTACCAGTAGAATAGAAAGTATGAAATGTTGCATAGTGACTGTTCAGATGCAATTGTTTCATTTTTTTATTTCCTGAACAAAAAAAGGAAAAAAAGAAAGAAAAATACACAAAAATATATATTCTAATATACTACATCCAACCGGCTTCCCAACCGCAGACCATGTGTAACCACACCAGCCCAGAACCTCCACATCGAGCATCTTCACCTCCAAGATCATCTGAGTCCAGCCACCCAGACAGCTGCTGCAACAATCGGTTTGCATTACCAAAGAATTTCTGCACAAACTGTCAGAAACCATCTCAGGGAAGCTCATCTGCATGCTCATCATCCTCATCGGGGCCTCCACCTGACTGCAATTCGTCATCGTAACCGACTTGAGTGGGCAAATGCTCACATTCGATCTGGCACTTTGGAGAGGTCTTCTCTTCACGGATGAATCCACGTTTTCTTAGATCTTTGAGTTCAGCTCATGAAAAATGGGGGCAAAAACAAGTGTTGCGTTTATAATTTTGTTCAGTATAAAAGTAATACTGATCTAATCAATCTGGTTATATCTGTATCTTTCAATGGTTTTGATTAACTAAAGGAGAAGATGCTTTTCTCCTTGCAAACTGAATGTTCACTTAGCTTAGTCACTCAAACCATCCAATCATGTGCAAGTAAAAATCCATTTTTTAATTTCCCTTGCACATGATTGAGTATTCAACATGAACACAGCTTCACCATATTCATTGATTTTGAAAAAAATACAAACAGATGCCACTGCTGCTAGTCTAGCAACTACACTCCTCCCTGATCGCTGACTCTCCAACACTGCCAAGTTGTGTATCCAATGCATGAACAGAAATAGAGTCAACAGACAGCTTAGAGCACCAAGGGGCTTTTTTTTTTTAGATCAGTGTATTACAAAGTAATGTGTTGATCTAAATAAAGCCTCCCAGTGCTCTACTCTATCCGTGGACTCTTTCTGTTTATGTATTCATTTTGCACAGTGAACATTCTCAGTTACACCAAATCAGACCACCCAAACTAAAGCTGCCAATACATGTTTAGTTTTCTTTCATTCAGCCCAAAGGCTAAACAAGAGAAAACCACTAGATTTTCCCATCCACCCTAAATAGCATAGCTGGATTAATCTCCCACTAACAGATATTACATTCCTACAGGCAGTGCCCATAGATGCCAGAATACCCAAAACAGTGACTGCAGATGGTTGGCTGCAGTCAGTGTTCCGCTGACTTTTTTCCCCCCGAATCCTTAGATTTCTCATTCAAACTTTGTCCTGCCGAGTGGTGTTCGTAAGGACACCCATGGCTGGAATTTTGACCTATTATCAGGAATTAGTCAAAATTTGAGCTGTGTCTGGCTTGATCCTGAATTGGTTTAACCTGTATAATCCAGGTATCCCTAGGGGTCAAGAAGAAAGCTAATCAGATAATCAGTTTATTTATGGCAATATATAGCCTATTAGTAAGTGTAGATGCACTAAACTATCTCCCTTATGGTTGCTAGGGGATTTAAATGGATTGGCTGATTTTTTTTTATTTTGGTTGGTTTATTAAATTACTTTTATATTGTTAGCAAGGTTAATTCAAATATAAGCTGTTATCACTGAGCGAAGTATTTCAGTGGCTAAGAAGAACCCAGTTATTCCATCTAGGAAACATGAGTCTGGGTACAGTCTTTAAAACTGATCAGTAATACCTATCTTCAAAGAGGGAAGTGTGCACATTGTAGAATCAGTGCCCAGCGTGTGGTAGAGCTCTTCCATCATGGCTAAAATGTCCTGCTGGGCACATATGGTTCTTCAAGGGAAACC
Source organism: Pelophylax lessonae (assembly GCF_965119305.1). Taxonomy (NCBI): domain Eukaryota; kingdom Metazoa; phylum Chordata; class Amphibia; order Anura; family Ranidae; genus Pelophylax; species Pelophylax lessonae. Next base: position 219,431,011 of record NC_138770.1, on the reverse strand, counting down.
AGTAGCTGTTCCTGGCTATCACAGATACTTATATTTCCAGACACTGTCTCTTACCACAAAGTCCATGTGTAAGGGCAAGAGGAGTGTAAAAACCTAGCGTCAAGCTTAAAAACAATGGCAATAATATATACTTCAATACATTACCTTTAAGAGAACATTTATCTGAACATAACTAAGTGTTTAGGATGAATTCAGGTTTCCTGGTCAAGAGTAAATCTTAGTTTAGACAGGAATTGGCATCTTTTACCTATAGGAACCCAACAGTCACAAACTGTAACTAAAAATGGGTCTAGTTTATTGTTTTCAGTAAGCCTTATACACCTGATTCCGCTTTAAAAACCAAGAAAGGTGAAAATGGAGATGAGAGCAATAACAATGTGGCGTTGCTATGATTATAGTAATGAAAACACTAGGGCTGATTTACTAAAACTGGAGCATGCAAAATCAGGTGCAGCTCTGCATAGAAACTAATTTTCAGGATTTTCCAGGATTTTTTTTTTTGTCAAAGCTTAACTCAACAATCTGAATTTAGAAGCTGGTTGGCTGCAATGCAGAGCTGCACCAGATTTTGCACTCTCTAGATGCACTTGCCAATGTACCCCCCTGTCGTATTAGAAGTTCACCATTACCATTTCACACTCAATTGTTTTTTAAGCAAAATGTCTATATTCAAGACATCACAGCATCTAAATCATTAGTAAACATAATGCAAATATTTTCATGACATCTTATATTGATGTCATCTTATGTGTTTTACTTAACTATGCCAATTAAATGGTAACTTCTTAAAAAATCAGTTTTGGGTGGATTCATGACATTAGAATGGCCAACTTCTTACATCGTCTGGACACACTTTAGGCAAGATGTATGGCCCTGAGTTCAGCCCCTGCACTGCTAAGACTGTTACTGATGGGAAAACTCATTTACCACTGGAATCTTTACTTATTGTATATTATATGAATGATAAGGAAAGAAGAGTAAGATTTCTTAACTTTTTTTTTATGTAGAAGTGACTGATACGATTAAACAATGCAATCATTTGTAATAAAATGTTATAGGCCTGTCCAAACACATCATATTTGCAAGCTATTTAACTGATCCAGAACTCCCATTAATCAGATGATATTCAGCGCATGAAGGATTTAGTCCTAAGTAAATGCAGCATTGATCAAAATGTTTTTGATTTATTCCAACAGTCTTTAACAACTTGCCGACCGCCGCAAGTACATATACTGCGGCAGTCAGCCCCTCACAGGCAAAGTGACGTATGGGTACATCACTAGCCTGTAAGGCTCTGGGGAGCGAGCACGCGCCGCCGGAGGCGCACTCCCGCTCCCGCTCGGTCATGGACCCCCCCCCGCGCGTTTGCCCGGCGGACCCAATGTCCGCCGGGCACTCACGATAGTCCGTGACAGCGGGAGAAAGGCAGGCGGCTAATGTAAACAAGCCGCCTGTCATTCTCCCCTGTGTAGGAATAGTGATCATACGGTTCTACTATGTAGGACCGTTGATCACTGTTCCTACAGCTCAAGCCACAGCCAATCACAGTTAGAATCACGCCCCTAGGGACACACACCACCCCTCCCTCTAAAAAAAAGTTAACCCCTTCACTACCAGTGTCATTTTACAGTAACAGTGCATATGTATAGCACTGATTACTGTAGAAATGTCACTGGTAACCCCAAAGTGTCAAACATGTCAGTCAAGGGTCCGATCTGTCCGCCCCAATGTCACAGTCCCGCAAAAAAAATCGCAGATCGCTGCCATTATGCGTTAAAAAAAAAACAACAAAAATGACAAAAATCTTTCCCTTTGTTAGTAAACGCGATAACTTTTGCGCAAACCAATCAAAATACGCTTTTTGCAATTTTTTTTACCAAACATATGTAGCATAAAACAAATTGGCCGAAAATGTTAAAAAATTTTGATTTTTACATTTTTTTGGGGGAATTTCATATAAAAAAATGTGAAAAATATTGTTAATTTTGCAAAATTGACGCTCTTTTTTTGTTTATAGCGCATGATCAAAAAAATCGCACAGGTGATCAAATACCACTAAAAGAAAGCTCTGTTTGTGGGAAAAAAAGGACGTCAAATTCGTTTAGGTACAGCGTCGCACGACCGCGCAATTGTCCATTAAAGTCATGCAGTGCCGAAACGCAAAATAGGCCCTGGTCAGGAAGGGGGTAAAATCTTCCAGGGCTTAAGTGGCTAAAGGTAATGTGTAGTCTTTGTAAAGTGTTCTAGATTTGTAAATATGAAAATATGATTAGTTTATTTCAAAAACCCTGTAGATGGCTGGTAAAAGAAAGTATATATATATATATATATATATATATATATATATACATAACAAATATATACATAACAAATATATATATATATATATATATATATATATATATATATATATATATATACTTAATTTGTGTGTGTGTGTGAGTAGGTTGAGTGTGTGGTGCTATGTAATAGTAGTACATAGTAATAGTACCTTACTGTCCTCTCCTCCAATGCAAGTCATTTCCTGGTGTTTGCTGAATTTTATTCATAAATAATACCTTCTGTAAAGATACAATCTCTAAAGTTGCTTTTGTCTCAACCCCTGTGCATCAAAGATGCTAAAATGCAGTTAACTGCCATAGAAAAAAGCAATATCAGGAGAAAATGAAAAATTGGAAATAGATAAACTATGAAGAGATGAATATATAAAATATGAAGTAGAAAGCAATGGTTCAGGGTTTCACAGGCATACAAGAGATGCACACAAGTAAAAGGTGGGGAAGTTAAGCTGTTTGTCTGGTGGTGAGTCAGGCAACATTCATGGATATTTGGGTATGTTTGAATCTGCCTAATCTGGTTAGATCCTCCATTTGGCTCAACTGTTGCACTCATTTGCCATATCTGACATCCAGGCCATATGATAAATGAATTATTTATTATAAACCTATGACATCTAAAGCAGATTAACCTGTGATCATCACTGACAGTTTGCTTACCAAGTTTCTAATGCATTATATACAAAGATATGATATTGATCTCTTCTCCAAACATTTGCAGACTACCAGTGAAAGCTGCAATGTACCCATCTGAGCCAAAGTTTTGTTTGTCAATTAGTGATAGGAAGATAACAGATGTTATTCCAAAAAAAAAAAAACTACTAATGTAATGGCTAACTCTAGCTTTTGGACCTTACATGCTACATCCATATAAGCAGAGCTGTGTAATTTATTCATTGAGATGTGTGAATAAATGAACTACAAGTCCCATCTGCCACCACAACAGATGGGCTTGTAGTTCTCAATGGAAATGATCACTGCACTTGTAGTCCATTTACAATGCCTCCAGCTCTATAACTGAAATTCCATACTTTGCTAAGCACATAGAACTAGAGAAAGAGTCTTCAGAAGCCTGGTATTGCACTCCCAATCAACTGATTATGGTTGCGAGGCTTTGTAGGCTTATTTGTCAAACAATAATAAATGTATATTTTTTCCTGAACATATGTGTTTATATATATATTTTTTTTTGTAAGAAGGTTGACTTAGCCTTTAACCAAGGGCAATTTCACAAAAAAATATAAAGACTCAGTAAGACAGAAATGAAATGCTTATGATGAAAATATTTCAGTAGTACTATCCTGAATGGTAGGTAACTGCTAATAAACACACATATTCATCATATTAAACCAAATTAGTGCATAGACACATTATCTCTTTCTTTCTCTCTCTCTATACACACACGCGCACGCGCGCGCGCGCGTGTGTGTGTGTGTGTGTGTAAATAAGGATTGACTGTATAAATTATTTTGGAATTAGAGATCTATCAATGGAAAATATGATAATCAGACAAAAACAGAACAGCTTGAATAGAGTAACATGGGAGCTTTTCCAAACAGCCAGAAGGATCTGTCACTTTAACTTGCACAAGGAGTATTTTAAGTGGCAGGCTTCCTTTAAACATGAAAACCCTATCTGAAATGCTAGTATAATTCCCAATGAGCATCTATTCTTTGACTACAGTATATGTCTACATATTGATAGGCTTTATTGTATGGATTTTTAGATTATTGTGTCGAAAAAAAGATTAGATAGATAGATAGATAGATAGATAGATAGATAGATAGATAGATAGATAGATAGATAGATAGATAGATAGATAGATAGATAGATAGATAGACAGACAGACAGACAGACAGACAGACAGACAGACAGACAGATAGACAGATAGACAGATAGACAGATAGACAGATAGACAGATAGACAGATAGACAGATAGACAGATAGATAGATAGATAGATAGATAGATAGATAGATAGATAGATAGATAGATAGATAGATAGATAGATAGATAGATAGATAGATAGATAGATAGATAGATAGATAGATAGATAGATAGATAGATAGATAGATAGATAGATAGATAGATTGATTTTAGATAGTCCTTATATATAAACAATATTCTTAAGTATCTTCATGCTTGAATAGCTTTCCTTATAGTTTCTCAATATTAGGAGTTTTGGAAAGACATGGAAATATACAGTAAGTTTGACATATGCATGCATTTCTCAACTTAAGACTTTGTCGGTTGAATGGTAAGTGGCTCCATTCAATAGCATTGTTATTGCTGAGACTGAAGACCATTGGTAGTTCTGTAATGTCTTGATGCACAAATCATATGATCTTGAATTTTAAGCATCTCTTTAGGAACATAAGGTTAACACATCAGTAGATGATCTGAGTATAATAATCACTTCATCCATTTTTTTTTTTACAAATTTACATTGCAGTTGAGGGCATAGGCATTTGTAGGTGGCTCAGTGAAAGGTATTTAGTATGATGAGCTAGTTAATTCTCTTTAGAAAGTGGTCCTCTGACTGGAAACACTGCCTGAAGACTTGGGTTAATTACAGGATCACGATACCCAGGCTGATAATAAGATTGGTCACAGCAAAAAGGTTTATTTGAGCATTTACAGTTAAGCATTTCTAAGTCATTATTAGCGAACGTGTTTTTTTTTTAAGTAACTTTGCATTGATTACCAAAAAATGAATTTTCTTTTACAAATTGGTTTAATTACTGAGAATTTAGAACATGTGCTCATTGATTATTCCTCAGGATATCACATTTAAAGTGAACATATCACTAACCTGGGCAATTTAAAGTGAATATATGTCAGAAGATCAATAAAATTAAAAAGGCATCAAGAAAGTTGTATTAGACATATCAGTTTCTTGGATCATTTGCTAAAATTTGACTGAGCTTGAGGCACCGATTCGATTTCACTCTTCGGCTGGGCCCCTTGCCGGCTGCTGTGGCGTCTCTTGACTGATCTCTAGTCACTGCAGGACAAAATAGTGATGTAGGGGTGATGCTTTGCTTCATATACAAAAATGTGGAAATAGATCAGTGCTGGAAGCTCTGCTATAGAGTAAATTTTTAGCAAACAGAACAAAAGTCAGGTATCACCATACTGATTTGTTCACAGGTAAGCACCATTTTTTAATTATATATATCAGAATTGACAGAAACAGGATTTTTAAGGTCCCAACAAATTAATTTAAATAAAATGTGTAAAATCAAATGACATTTATTGATTCAATAAATTAAAAACATTTGTTAAAAACACATTTGGTTCAGAGTAGAGCATGATTATTTAATCATTAGGTAATTTAATACCTTATGGCTGTTGTATGGAGTGGTGGCGTCTTCCTTTGGATATGCGTCTTCTTTGAAAGAAAAACACTTTAAAACATCTCTTCAGTGGAGTTCTTTTGTACCATTTCCTGCGGTCTACCATATACCATCCTTGGTCTTTCTTAGGTACAGTCAGTTTGGGGGTACATCTCTAATTGTTATTTGACCTCCCTTTTTGGCATTTACCCATAGGGCCATGATTTATGAGATCCGACTTTTTTTATCTTATGTTGTTACTGTTTGTAGTAAAATTTCTCCTGCTAAAGCAAGATAAAGGTGTAATATATTGAGATTACTACCTCAAGCTGCCATATAAAGAGATCTGCATGGAATTGACCACTGGTTCATTTTATTCAACTGGTCCTGATGGACCCTTGCAATTCTCTGTGTTTTTAACAAATGTTTTTAACAATTTATTGTATTATTAATATTCATTTGGTTTTATACATTTTGTTTGGATTAATATGTTTCTACCTTAAAAAATCAGTTTCTTTGTACTGCACAATGCAGAATTAGCAATTCTTGCCAAATTAGGGGATTCCATCACCAACTGTATTATGTAGACAGAAGAGCTTTGTGCATGCACAGATTACTGGCCTTTAACCACTTGAAGATCAGGCATTTTCTGACACTTTTTGTTTACATGTAAAAATCAGGTTTTTTTTGGCTATAAAATTACATAGAACCCCCAAACATTATATATATTTTTAAAGCAGAGGCAGAGGCTCTAGAGAACAAATTGCTGGGTTTTGCTAATTTTTTTTATGTCACACGGTATTTGCACAGCGGTTTTTCTAATACACTTTTTTTAATTTTAATGCAAAAAAAACACAATATATGAACCCAATTTTTTGTAAAATATATAACATGATGTCATCATAAATAAATACCAAACATGTTACGCTTTAAAAATTGCTCATGCCCACACAACAAACAACGTAAATTTCACTATCCATAGGAGACGCTTTAAAAACCTTTACAGATTACCACTTTAGATGTATACAGGAGGTCTAGTGCAAAAATTGCTGCCCATGATCTGGCGTTTGTGGTGATACCTCACATGTGTGGGACGATCTGTTTGCACGCTAGCACAGGGCGGGGGGGGGGGAGTGGTAGCACTTTCATTTTTTTTTTTATATTATTTTTACACTGTTGTTTTACATTTTTTAGCACTTTTATTGCTGTCACAAGGAATGTAACAGCAATTAGCACCTGACAGTTACACTTTATGGAGGGGTAAATAAGACCCCAAATCCCTCCTTTGCAATTAAATGAATTCAAAACAAATTTTTTTTTTAAAAAAATGGCAGTTAAGATGCCGGTAAACCGGAAGTGAACTGCTTCCAGGTTACCATAGCGGAGACCTCATCAAAGCCCATTCCGGCTTTCTTCGGGTCTCCGACTAGCTGGCGGAGGCAGAGGCAGAGGCGCCGGCTAGTATCTTGGGTCTCCTGGTGGGATGGGAAAGCCTGAGAGAGTAGCAGAAGGCAGAAGGAGGAGGGGACGTCCCCAGGGCCGGACTGGGAATAAAATTCAGCCCTGGAAAGAATTTCATACCAGCCCCATAGCATTATTATATCAGTCCAACAGAATAATGTCAGTATTTTCTTGTTCATAATAGGGAAAACCATAAATTTTAAAGCACATTTGAAGAGTGTATTATATATAAATAAGACAGATATGAAAGCACATAGGGCTTCATATATATAAGAGCAAACTCCTTTCCAGACTTCCCCTCAGAGACTGCAGACATGATAAAAGACAAGAGATGGTCAGAGGCTGCGGACATGTTACAGGAGATGGTCAGAGGCTGTGGACATGTTACAGGAGATGGTCGGAGGCTGCGGACAGGATACAGGAGATGGTCAGAGGCTGTGGACAGGATACAGGAGAGAATCAGAGGCTGCGGACATGGTACAAGAGATGTCAGAGGCTGCAGACATGTTACAGGATATGGTCAGAGATTGAGGACAGGATACAGGAGATGGTCAGAGGCTGCGAACAAGATACAGGAGAGAGTCAGAGGCTGCGGACATGGTACAAGAGATGTCAGAGGCTGCAGACATGTTACAGGATATGGTCAGAGATTTGCGCAACACTATTTTATTTATTAAGATTTTTTCGCACTTATATGAGAAGTGAAGTGTTTGCAGCATTTATTTGTTTAGTTAGGGAAGTTGCTCGCAGGATTCTTTATATATTTTCTTGGACACATTACAGGAGCTGGTTAGAGGCCGCGGACTTGTTACAGGAGCTGGTCAGAGGCTGTGGACACATTACAGGAGATGTCAGAGACCGTGGACAGGATACAGGAGATGGTCAGAGGCTGCGGACATGGTACAGGAAATGTCATGGGCTGTGAACATGGTATAGAAAAATGTCATGGGCTGAGGATATGGTACAGGAAATGTCATGGGCTGCGGACATGGCACAGGAAATGTCATGGGCTGCGGACATGGTACAGGAGATGTTCAGAGGTTACAGACATGGTACAGGAAATGTCATGGGCTGCGGACATGGTACAGGAAATGTCATGGGCTGCGGACATGGTACAGGGAATGTCATGGGCTGCGGACATGGCACAGGAAATGTCATGGGCTGCGGACATGGTACAGGGAATGTCATGGGCTGCGGACATGGCACAGGAAATGTCATGGGCTGTGGACATGGTACAGGAAATGTTTTGGGCTGCGGATATCGAACAGGAGATGTCAGAGGTTACGGAAATGGTACAGGAAATGTCATGGGCTGCGGACATGGTACAGGAGATGCAGAGGTTGTGAAATGGTACAAGAGATGTCATGGGCTGCAGACATGGTACAGGAGATGGTCAAAGGTTGCGGACATTGTTCAGGAAATGCCATGGGCTGTGGAGAGAGAGGGAGAAGCCTGCCTTGTTTCTCTTACTAGCTAGCAGATGCCTATTTACTGTAGCAGGTGAAGCACAGAGCGTCTGTGTAAGTAGTGCCGGGACAAGGCCATCCAGCGCCCAGGGCAAACATGCCATGGTGCCCCCCCACCCTGTTTTATGCATGACCAATCATCTTACCCACACCTGATCATTATACTTACATATAGCGTGCAGAGATCAAGATTAGATAAATTACAAAATGCAAGGGTCAGGAGAAAAAATGTTTGCAAAGTGCAACAGTCAGGAGTGGATAAAGTAGGGTGAAGGGGTATGGTTTATGTAATATACAGTAAGCCTACAAAATATTGCACCCATGATCAGCAGATTGTGTGTGCAATGTCAGGCTCCTGCACACACTGCCTAAAGCTCTGTGCCCAAACCTCTGCCCAGACTGTTATTGCAGAGCTGTAGGCAATGTGAATGAAATATGGGTGAGCTGATCAGTGTGCTGGCAGATAGTTTAAACTACAAGTCTGTCTGCTGCAGTGGGTAGAGCCTTGCACAGCCGTGCTGTTTTCAAAATGTGACAACAGGTGAGGGGAGAAGAATCTCTGCCCACTGTCACACTGAGGGTGGGTGTTGCTGAGGAGGAGAGGGGAGCAACTAGAATATGTTACACCCTAAATACTGGTGTAACATGTTCTAAAATGTGAATTTATAATTTAAGCTGGTACACATGCACAGTTTTTTTTGTTCAGATTGCTGGCTGATAGGTTCTTGCATCCACACAAGTGAAGTGGATACAGGAATATTCAGGGGCATTTTATTCTGACAATGGGGACCCCCCACTGTTAGAGTACACAGATTAGTGCTGCAGCCAATTGGCTGCAATCCGCTGATAAACAAGGTTTTCCAGCAGTCCCGTTCAACAGAAGTTGATCTAACGATAGGCTTCTTACATGGGGAGCTACACTCAGATTGAAATTCAGCTGTTCCCTGCTGAACTAGACAAATCTCAATCTATGTGTAGCCAGCTTTACCTTATTCCTTGCTCCTGTAGGCTCCCTCCAGTGCTGTGACTTGTCCCCTTTAGGGTCTATGTACTGTAAGTTACTGGCTGTGGTCACACTCCAGGCTCCCCATCATACTATACAGGGTTAATGTCCCTGTATGGTATGTGATGATGTCAGGGCTTTGTGTGGAGGAAGAGAGCACTGGATCTGGCTGCTAAATGGAATAAGGTAAAAGAGGCCATTTCTCCCCCTCCCCACCCCTACACTGCAAATGACTTTTTTTTAACAGTCCCGGAGTTGGCTCTATTATGCAATTACATTCATTGCTGTTTATACTTAGATTTTCTAATAGGTTAGGTATATGCTTGGACTTCTGAGGTGATACATAGATATATTCCATATACATACTATATCTTATCAAAAAAGATGTGTGTTTGGAATACATCTATGTATCACCTCAGGCGTCCCAGTATATCCCAGAGATGTATAGTAACTAAGTAGAACTACTTCACTACTGTACTTAAGTACCGAAAGGCGGCATCTGTACTTTCCTAGTGTAGAATTTTTTTCTCCTACTTCCACTTTTACTTCACTACATTTTTTCAATGATTTCAATACTTCTACTCCGATATTTTTTTTTTTTGGCTGCATACTCCTTACAATTATAAAAATTACCACTGCCAGAACAGTAAATGGCAGGTTTCGTGAAGCTCAAAACATGTGTATTATCAGCGCATACGAAAATAAAAGCTACTGTATGTATAAATAAATGCTGCATTTGAAATAATAAAAAACAATATGATGTTCAAACTTTTGACTTCTTTCTTTAATAACTACATAACACAGTACTTGTACTTTTACTTTCAGTACTTGAGTAGCAATTTTTTTTCAAAACTACTGGTACTTTTAGGCATGGCTGCACTCCAAAGCATGTCACTCCGCCAGGCACCAGTTCTAATGGAGTGGGCGGCACCGGCTGCTGCTCTTGTAAAAGAAAAAAAAATCCCAGCGCTCATAGCCGACAGCAGCCCCAGGGCAGCCGGCTGGCCGGGAATTTTCCCGCTATCCCGGCAGGCCAGTCCGGCCTTGGACGTCCCACTGCTTGTAATAGAAATGGAGTGGCTAGTTAGCCGCATTGGTTGCTATAACAAGAGAGCCAAGCGTCCGCTCTAAAAACTGGTACCGGCATCACCCCCCGTACAACCACTTAAAGTCAAATGACGTACCAGGTACATGATTTGGTGGCAAGTGGTTAAAAGTGATCAGGGCCATTAGGTCACAGCAAAGTGAGAAATTATTTGTAGAAAAAAGAATTCATATTAGACTGCGTATGAAAAAAGAAAAAAAACAATACTTGAAGAAATTGACAAAAGGGTGCACATAGGCTTTAATAACGCAAACAACACTACAGAACATTGCGAAAGGTATTAAGATTGTTCAAGTAACAAAATTTATTTTCACATAGCTTAGTAAATAAGGTGAATCTCTGTTGACTTTGAATACATAAAAATTGGCAAGGGAAAGGGAAAAGACAGGATTTTTTGCTTGCAAGTGATTGGAGGATTGAAGTAACACAGGTTTATCCTATTTATCAAACAAAGTGACCATTCATTTTGCTGAGTGAACAGCCTTTGCTCCATTGGTAAATCAACCCCACTGTGTCAAGTGTAGTAGCACCCCACCTGAATTCAAATTGAATTGAACTGATACACATAGTAAAAGGTAGTAAGCTGAAATCCGATTGGTAGCTGTGTATTTGCATTTATGCATCATTGTAGTTTGCACTACCTTGAAAAAAGAAACCTATTCACTTTGAACCATCCCAATTAAAGTAGCTGTGAAAATACGTTATAGACACTTTCTAATACAGTTGTAAATATGCAGGCATCATAACTGCTTTTGCCTAGATTGATAAATGATCTTTCTTACTTTTTTTACGTTGTTAAACGTTCTGTCATGTGATAATGCATATCTTCTTCCTGATAGTGGGGGCGAAGTTGCAGAACGCATTAATTTACTAAAGGCAAATAGACTGTGCACTTTGCAAAGTGCTGTTGTACTCTGCAATGCAGTTGCTCCAGAGCTTAGTAAATGAGGTAAAGCTTCACCTTGTAAAGAATACCCAATCACATGCAAGGAAAAAAAAAAAAAAAAAACAGCATTTTTTCTTGCACATGATTGGATGATAGAAGTCAGCAGAGCTTCTGCTCATTTACTAAGCTCTGGAGCAACTGCACTTTGCAAAGTATTTGCCTTTAGTAAATTAACCCCACAGTGTGCCTGTATTCCATAGTCTGTTTAGCCTCAGGTAAGATGCAGGCTGTGTTTGAACAGGGGAGGCGTTCAAAAGGCAAGGTGTGATTGAGAGGGGATATGTGTCACAGGCAGGCTGTGTTTGGTCAGGGGGCATGGTGGTAGACTAGACTACCCAATACAGGCATGCTGTGTGTCTGCACAGTGTTCTTTACCTTTAAGTGGCCGGCCAAGGCATGAAAACTGACCACACTAACAGGGATCAGCTTCTGTGCTTAGTGTGGCCAGTTTAGAACAAGGAATAAAGGTAATTTGCAAGATTAACTAACCAATTAAAGCAAACCTGGTTAGAGATGTGGTGAATGTTTGAAAATGTGTAGGTCCTGTCCAGCATGTTCTGATTGAACCTTGCTGCATCCTCTTGGGCAACAAAGTCATCAACAAAGGTAGATTTTGCTGGATATCTGCAGTGTTGGTCAGCTTACTTTAACCACTTTAAGACCGGAATATTTTGCTGCTTAAAGACCAGACCCTATTTTGCGATTCGGCACTGCGGGACTTTAACGGACAATTGCGCGGTCGTGCGATGCTGTACCCAAACAAAATTAACATCCTTTTTCCCCACAAATAGAGCTTTCTTTTGGTGGTATTTGATCACCTCTGCCATTTTTATTTTTTGCACTATAAACAAAAAAGAGCGACAATTGTGCAAAAAAAACAATATTTTTCACATTCTGCTATACAACATTTCCCAAAAAAATTTAAAAATCAAAATTTTTTTAACATTTTAGGCCAATTTGTTTTCTGCTACATATTTTTGGTCAAAAAATCGCAATAAGCGTATTTTGATCCGTTTGCGCAAAAGTTATTGCGTTTACTAACTACGGGAAAAATTAATGTCATTTTTATTGTTTTTTTTTTTACTAGTAATGGCAGCAATCTGCGATTTTTATCGGGACTGTGACATTGCGGCGGACAGATTGGAACAATAACTGACATTTTTGATACTTTTGGGGGTACCAGTGACATTACTACATTAATCAGTGCTAAAAATATGCACTGTTACTGTAATAACACTGGCAGGGAAGGGGTTAACCCTGTGGGTGATCAAGGGGTTAAATGTAAGCCTAGGGGAGTGATTCTAACTGTGGGGGGGGGGGGGTTGGGCTTGTGAGATGACCATAGAGACATGCGATCCTATATAGCAGGATCACATCGTTTCTGTGATCATCTCAGGGAGAAGGACGGACGGCTGTGTTTACATCAGCCGTCCGTCCTTCTCTGTAAGCATGGAGAGATCGTAAGTGACCGGTGGCCATCGGAGCCGCCTGTCACACGCACTGGCTCCCCAGCTAACGAGCGGGGGCGGGAGCAAACCGGCGCTCGCCCCCTGGCTCCTTTCAGGCGAGCGCCGTACATGTACGGGACTTTGCCTGGGAGAGCCAGCCTGCCGCAGTACATCTGCTAAAATGGTTAAAAAAGTAGTTAGTTACAGTTACAAATTACTTCTCCCAAAAAGTAATGTGAGGTGCTTCATAAGATTTGAGTTGCTTGAGGCAGATGTGGATAAAGTCTTTTTTCCTGGGCATAGCGTGCATGTTACAAAAACATTCTTGCCTTTAATTTCTATTAAGGAGAAGTAGTGCCGGTATTTCCAGTTCAAGAATGCTACCTTTGATTTTCCCCAGCTCGTCGCCATTGTCGCCTCACCTGTTGCTGTCTTGTCAGAAGACTCTTGTGTGGTAGTCAGAGCGGGCAGTGAGACAGTGTGAGCAGGGCACTGCCCAGGCGCCCACCCAGCCAATCATCATCGCATTTGCAACGGTGTCATCATCCCCGCCCCTGCTCTCTTCAAGCAGCTGATGTGTAGTAAGGCAACACTTTATATTCTCAGTAAAGATATCGGCGTTGAAACAATGGGAAAAAGTAATTAATTAGATTACTCCGTTACTGAAAATTAAACTCTGTTAGTAACGCCGTTATACTTAAACACCGTTACTACCAACACTGGATATCTGTTATCGCTTTCTCCTGAGACAAGGAAACAGTTGAGTGCTTCCCTTTCAAATGCCATAGCCACAGACGTTCACTTGATGTGAGCAAGCATGATTGTATAATGAACTTCTACTGGAAGGTATGTACAGTGGCCAGAGTGTGCATGCGCAAGCATGGATGTCTTTAGATTTTAGTTTAAAGCGTAACTCCACTTTTGTTGAGAAAAAAAACATTCCCCTCTGGGTGATCTATGTACATTGCAAGGATTTTAAAAAACTTTGTTGCAAATTCCTACCTTTTGTTATTCAGAAGAAATCATTGTTTGTTCATTTGTGTCTCTGTGCTGAGTGGGTCAAATGGGAGTGGTTTCATAATTATCTATCAGCTGTGGCGGGTGCAGGGCTCTAATGAGGAAAGCTGCTGGGCCTGCATCCATTTAGACGTGTTCCTATTGGGAGTATTTCACCAAAAATTACATTTTTGTTTCAGGAAATGCCAGAAATCTGACTTTTTTTGTTTCTGGGGTGTGGTCAGGACACATTCTGTTTACAGAACAGCTCCAGGTAGCCATATTTCATTGTAAGTATGAAGGAACTACTGCGCTTACTAAAAAGATATTGAACCAGCTGCTGGCACTACAATACAACTATATTGTTTAAACCACAAAGGTAAAAGCTCATACCCCAGATGATGTCCAGGTGGACGAAACGTACCTCGGGTTGGAGTGAGCTTATTTCTCAATACTGCGCCCATTTGAAATTACATGTGATCTTTATTTGAATGTCTGATATTTACATGGAAAATGTGAGTTTTTAACTTTTAAATAAAATTATAATTTTCGATGGTATTACACTATGTGGAGCTCTTTTGTTTTTTGGAGTATCTGAGAGACTGGAGGAGCGACCAGATATCAAGGGCCGTTTCAGCAAGGCTTTAACATCTAATGCTCATATGATTCTTTGCCAATGGCATTAGAGTCCAATATCTCTGGTAAGCACTCCTGAATTTTCCCCTTTTGATGATTAAAACACTGGCGGGGGTCTTTTCCTTTTTTCCATTTTGGACCACAGAACACTTTTCCTTTTACAGGCGGTCCCCGGGTTACAAACAAGATAGGGTCTGTAGGTTTGGTCTTAAGTGGAATTTGTTTGTAAGTCGGAACAGGTAAATTTTTAAGTGTAGCTCCAGCCAAAATAGTAATTTTTAAGTTTTTTGGATAGCATAGGGAATGGTTAACACCCCTGTACCATTTGTTTTTCTGTCTGTGCCCCTGTTCAGAAGATTTCACCTCACTTTCTGTCCCTATAACAACTTGATTTTGAAAATTTTGGGTTGTTGTGGAAACAAGGATTGGTGATAAAGCTTCAGTGGAGACACCTTTTTCCCATGAGAACTCTTACAGGAGTGAATTTCTCTCCCTAGGGGGAGATTTCTCCTCACTTCCTGTTGTCTCCCTCCGTTTCTAAGTAGGAGTCATGTGTAAGTTGGATGTTTGTAACCTGGTTTCAAAGAAGAACCCCCAAGGCAAAGTGTGGGACTTTATGGGTAACAATAAACTATATAATGGGTAATATTATTTCTAAAAGATTTTTATTGAAAATTATACCATATATGACTGATTCTTGGTAATTATACATAGTGCAGGATATCATAACTTGATCTGGCCATGTTGCAGAAATGGCTCATTCATTACATTGAAACGATACACAATACAATCACAGTGTTCCTAAAGGAGTGGTACATAATCCAACGCGTTTCAATACATGTGTGATAAATTACATAAATCTTCGTCAGGGATTCTGATTCCACTCCTGAAAGAGTACAACATAGTATAAGCTTGATAAACTTTATATTTCTGTACAGAAGAAAACATTTTTATGCGTCTGTGATTCTTTCCTGGAGGTAATTAGAGAAGAAGAGAGAAAAAGAAAAGAAAAACTCCCCAAACCAAACACCCCACACCCCCCCAATCTTCCTACATACATGTTTGTAACCCTGGGGGACCGCCTGTATTTTGATTTGAACACTTCAATATTTCTATTTTTGTGAACTTTTTTGCACTGTTGCACATTCCATCGAAAGGTGGAAGCTTAACTGGACTTCTGTTGAAAGACTTTGCACAGCTTTGCTTGATACACTTTTGTTAATTTATCTTCAATATGCATTAATTTATATGGTTTATCAGATTTTTTGTGATTATAATGCCATTATGTATTACCATACATCTTGAATCCATCTGACATATTTAGGGTCCTTTCACAAGAGCGATAGGATCAGATCCGCCTGTCAGTTTTTTAGGCGGATCTGATCCTCCATGCATCCCTATGGGGCAGCGGATGTCAGCGGAGACATGCCCACTGACACCCGCTGCCATCCGCACTTGATCCTGTACGTGAAATCAGGACGGATGAAAACCCTATTTTCCATCCGTCCAGGGGATCGGATGAGAGCGGACAGGCGGTCCGCTCTCATCTGATTCCCCCATAGAGAGCAGCGGGGCTCTGACACCTCCCTCTCCGCACACAGAGCGGAGACGGAGCTTTCATCCTGCCTGCTCAGCGGGGATCTGTGTATCGATCCCCCGCTGGGCAGCACGGATCCGCCTACGGAGGGGACCGTGTGAAAGAAGCCTTATTTTGTTTTTTAGAGCAGCACTGTTTATATTTTTAGACATATTACATTGCATTTTCAGAAAATTACAACAGCGGCAGATTAAAAAGGAAAGGTCATTTCTAACAACATTCAATTACAATATGATTTGTGTCGCAATTTTAAACGCTATATTGTTTTTCTTTATTTGCTATTTTTACCCCGTAAAAGAGGAGTTACCCTTTAAGTCTTTTTTTTTTAATCAATTTATAGAGTTTGAAATTTAAAAGATTTTAAATCTGAAATGCTACACTAATTGCACACAGCTTATCCCAAGTTTTCTATAACAAGAAAGAAAATAAAAATTTGTAGACTTGATATATCCAGGGACACCAGAAAATCTATACCAATCATCCAGGAAAATCTACCTTTGTTAATGACTTACCCAAGAGGGTGCAGCAAGGTTCAATATCAGAACCTACTGAGGAGGACCTGCACATATTCAAACATTCTCCCTATCTTTAGCCAGATTTGCTTTCTTTTTGATTTTATTCTCTAGGGGTTTAAACAGTTAAGGACTGAGTCTGCGGACTACATGAGTAGAACTGCTTTCACATTGATATATTTGTGTCCCTTCACAGTGCATCTGTGCTCCCCAGATCAATCACAACGGAAAGTTGTTGTTCCAATAATAGTGTAGTAGTCAAACTTGTAATAAAATAAAAAAATTGAAAAAAAAACAGACCAATCGAACCAATTTCCTATAGGATAATTTTTCTTCACTTTTTGAAGTAGAGTTTTTTTGAAGTGGAATTTTTTCAGGCCCACTTTAATGCCTTTTTATGTATGTTGACCTTCATTTTGCCATTCAAGTCAATTCAATTGGGCTCTGTCAAAATTGCAGCACATCTGATGCATAGACGTGTATATCAATATATACATACTGCTTGTGTGACTTAAACTGAAGCCTAATTACAAGATAATTAGCTCCTTTGAATGTGGCAAAATAAGAGTTTACACACCCTATTGTATTTTTTAGGGATATCGATAGTTCAAAGGGACACTTTGTGATTACTTAACACTTGTCCAACAGTATGGTTTTTCACTGAAGTTACATGATAAAAAGGTAATTATGAAATATTATGTTTTAAAGGAAAAAGTAAATAGTAAAAAAGATTAAAAAGAATGTTTATTTTGCATGATTTTTAGGATCCTGCTGTTTATGTGCCATTTCATCTTTATGTGCAGTATATTCAAGTAAACATCATCTATACAAGATTATAGGTAAATAATCTTAGAAACTAGATTGCCCTGCATGTGGCCATACATTATACTATTTTATAAATGGTGAGTATATTGCGCTCAACATATAACGTGAATAAATAAAGTGCTGGTGCAAATAATACAATAAATGGGAGTATAAAGGAGTATGAAAGTCTCTGAAATTGCTTATTATCAATAAAAAGTCCAACAATCAGCAAAAATAATTTTGATAAAAGCATAGACTTGATAGAAGTGTTATAGAGCCTCCACCTCCAAACTTTCACCCAGTGCTCTTACAAGGTACTTCTTACGAGAAGTATATGACCCCTTGATTATAGGGGGTCACATAGGCATAATGATCCAATAAATATAACGATCCTCCGATCCAAATTCCCTCATCAACCGGGGTAAGCATTCAGACCGAATACAGGATCTTTCCGAATGTCAGGGTAAGAGTGGATGTGAATGAAGAAGAAAGTGGCACTTCCAGACCCAGGAACTTGGAAACTTGAGTTTATTTCTTCAAATCATAGGTACAACATCAGACAAGACCACAAGACAGACTGGACAGCAGACGCGTTTCACACCTTGTGCTTATTCATTGCAGGGTAAGAGTGGAGGCAGTCCCCAGGTGCGGCTGGCTTCCTTTTCCTCTGTGGCTAATACACTGTGTGTAACTGGGTTTCTGCTGCCCTCATTGTCACCATTCCATCACCTCCAACCACTAAGGCTGAAGGGTCTTGTTACAATTATTACACAGATGTGACATTGATCTTTCCAGAAGGATGTCTTACCCTGACATTCGGAAAGATCCTGTATTCTGTCTGAATGCTTACCCCGATTGATGAGGGAATTTGGAGCGGAGGATCGTTATATTTATTGGATCATTATGCCTATGTGACCCCCTATAATCAAGGGGTCATATACTTCTCGTAAGAAGTACCTTGTAAGAGCACTGGGTGAAAGTTTGGAGGTGGAGGCTCTATAACACTTCTATCAAGTCTATGCTTTTATCAAAATTATTGTTGCTGATTGTTGGACTTTTTATTGATAATAAGCAATTTCAGAGACATTTATACTCCTTTATACTCCTATTTATTGTATTATTTGCACCAGCACTTTATTGATTCACGTTATATGTTGAGCGCAATATACTCACCATTTATAAATTGTCACAGCTTTTTAGCTTGTTTGCAGCTCACAGTGGGGAAGCAATTCCTCAAATTTAAATTATTGTGTTTTTACACCCACTATTATTCATGTGGCTAATTAGCCTTATCACATAGTTATTCATTTGCGCAGTTTCATTTGGTTTACACCATTTTTTCTATACATTATACTAAATCTGCCCATATATTTGGGAGAGTATAGTCATATGGAAAGCAAGAGAAGGGGGGGGGGGCGCCAACTAAGTGTAGTATTAACATATCATCATTTATTGCACAAGGTTAAAAACACTTACAGGAAGCAGAAGAAATCCATGCCCATTGTAATAATGATCAGTCCTTGTGATCCCTGCCATCCTGTAGGCTTCCACAAAAATTATCCCAGGGGGCTGGGGAAGACGTAGGCTGGATGGGACATCTCTCCATCAAGGGATAGCAGAGGACTTAGCCTTAGCCATGTAGACATAAGCTAACTGCTCTCAGGAAAAACACTATGAAGCAGGCCTGGCATTCATTTAGCATTCACAATAGCCAGAGAGTGAGGTGGGGGGCACACACAGACAACTCTGTTGCAGATTATCATGGTGGAAACATTGGTGTATATACTGGACAAGGCTTTGTGACAAATCTGATTATTACTTCTCCCATTAAAGTGGTATTAAGTCCAAAACCAAAAATATAATATATTGCAGCTT
Organism: Pelophylax lessonae; assembly: GCF_965119305.1. Classification (NCBI taxonomy): domain Eukaryota; kingdom Metazoa; phylum Chordata; class Amphibia; order Anura; family Ranidae; genus Pelophylax; species Pelophylax lessonae. The sequence goes on along the minus strand of NC_138770.1, from coordinate 219,411,493 downwards.
ACCAATCATTAGATGTGGTAGCTGCATTCATTTTCTTTTTTTTTAGTCCTTTTCCCTCTGTTTTCACCTGGTGATCTGGCCAGTAGCACGTCTCCTGTATTAGAGTGCCCCTACTCTGAATGAAGGAGCACAGGAGATATCTTTGGACAGCAGCATTGCTAATCTGGGGGAGAGGGGACTGTTGGATGTAGTAGCAGATTTAGATACATTACCAACTTTATAACTTTATAAGCAATTACAGTAAAAGTTTTTTTTTTTATTTATTTTTTTTTTTTTTGAGAAATAGGTTTTAGATGTATAAGTAAAAGTTGGTCATTATAAGCACCCCTGTCAGTAAAAATTGGTTTGTCTCAACCCCATAACTGCTACATCTGGAATAAAGCTTGATCTTTTGAAAAACAGCAGAAAGTGAAGGAAAGAGAGCCGAAAAAAAGAAAATTAATGCAATCACATCTAAGGATTAGGTATTAAATAAGGGTAACTCCACTTTTGTGAGGGGAAAAAAATCAGCAAATAAAGAAAAAACAATATAGCGTATACAATTGCGACACAAATCATATTGTAATTAAATGTTATTAAAAATGAATTTCCTTTTCAATCTGCAGCTGTTGTAATTTTCTGGAAATTCAATGCAATATGGCTACCTGGGGCTGTTCTGTACACAGAATGTGTACTGACCACACCCCAGAAACATCATTTCCTGCTTGTGTGATTGGCTCACCAATTTTCCCAGAAGTCTGCCTAAGATACAAGTCAGATTTCTGGCATCCCCTGCAAAAAAAATTTAATTTTTGGTGAGATACTCCCAATAGGAACACTTCTAATGGGATGCAGGCCCAGTATCTTTCCTCATTAGAGCTCTGCAGCTGCCTCAGCTGATAGATAATTATGAAACCACTCCCATTAGACCCACTCAGCACAGAGGCACAGAAGAACAAACAATGCTTTCTTCTGAATAACAAAAGGTAGGAATCTGCAACAAAGTTTTTTATAAGCCTTGTACTGTACATAGATCACCCAGAGGGGAACGGTCTTTCTCAACAAAAGTGGAGTTACGCTTTAAGTACTGTATCTGTTATTAATGGCGCCCATACACAAGGCCAGATTTCCACCATTGTTGGCACACAACCTTTAGTGCTCATAATAACACCTTTCTGCTGGGGTCACCTATATACATTGAACATTATCTTATATTATTGACCACATTGTGTAGATAGGAGATGATAATTGAGAGAAGAAAAACGTGTGAATGGTAACAATACCAAGAAAAGTCTCTTTTCCACTGCTGTGTACAAGCAAAGGCCCTGTCCATAGAAATGAGACTGATTCCCAAGATGGTTGAAGAAGCTAGACTGGGCTAGTGCTATCTCATTACTATTGATACCTTAATTATACAGAAAATTGGCTATTATTGACAATGTTAACCACTTGCCGACCGCCGCACGACTATCTACGTCAGCGGTCAGCCCCTCACAGGCAAACTGACGTAGGTCTACGTCGCTTGCTTGTGAGGGTCTAGGGAGCGAGAGCGCGCCCCCGGAGGCGCGCTCCCGCTCCCGCGTGGTCACGGACCCCCCCGCGCGTGTGACCGGCGGACCCGATGTCCGCCGGTCACTCTGCGATCGGCGGGGGAGAGGGAGAAAGTCAGACGGCTTGTGTAAACAAGCTGCCTGTCATTCTCCCCTGTGTATGATTGATGATCATACGGTTCTACTATGTAGAACCGTTGATCACCGTTCATACAGCTGAAGCCACAGCCAATCACAGTAGAAAGCACGCCCCAAGGGACACACATAGCCCCTCCCTTTCAAAAAAAAGTTAACCCCTTCACTGCCAGTGTATTTTTACAGTAACAGTGCATATGTATAGCACTGATTACTGTAGAAATGTCACTGGTAACCCCAAAAGTGTCAAAAATGTCAGTAAAGGGTCCGATCTGTCCGCCGCAATGTCACAGTACCGCAAAAAAAATCGCCATTACGCGTTAAAAAAAAACAACAAAAATGACAAAAATCTTTCCCTTTGTTAGTAAACGCGATAACTTTTGCGCAAACCAATCAAAATACGCTTTTTGCGATTTTTTTTACCAAACATAGGTAGCATAAAACAAATTGGCCGAAAATGTTAAAAAATTTAGATTTTTACATTTTTTTGGGGGGGGGAATTTCATATAAAAAATGTGAAAAATATTGCTATTTTTGCAAAATTGACGCTCTTTTTTTGTTTATAGCGCATGATCAAAAAATCGCACAGGTGATCAAATACCACCAAAAGAAAGCTCTGTTTGTGGGAAAAAAAGGACGCCAAATTCATTTAGGTACAGCGTCGCACGACCGCGCAATTGTCCGTTAAAGTCACGCAGTGCCGAATCGCAAAATACCCCCTGGTCGTTTAGCAGCCAAATCCTCCGGGGCTTAAGTGGTTAAGACATACCAGACATCACAGCACAAGAGAAACGGTTATTAGGTTAAAAAGAAAGAGAAAAAAAGAAAGAACTTCATAATGACATAGGTCATTGTATACACACTGTCACTTTCAGGCATATGCATTACACCTTTTCCCCAAATACAATGAAAATGTGTTCACATTTTATTCATTAATACACATTCAACAAAAAACTTTAAATCACCAAAGCTCTTCAGTGGAGGCTCTTATTTAAACATCTGTTTCTCATTTGTTATCCAGTCCATTATGTGTGCCTCTTCTTCCTGCGGGGAGAGGTGAGAAAGAACACAGTAATACATGGGCCAATGACTAAGCTCTAGCAGATGGACAAGGGCCAAACAGTGCATACGATAGCAAGGAATACAGTGCATGTACAGGTGAAACATCCTTGTATGCAAATCACAATCATCTTAAAGAGACCCTATCACCAACTTAATAAAATGCAGGTAAAAGGAAAATCAAGCATTTTAAATGCTTACTTGCAATATTTTCCTTTCCATAAATATTTTTTATCCATTTGAAATTGATAATTTGTTGAATAATTTGACTACTCTAGAAAAGTCAATACCCTACAGTGGTGGCAAACCTTGGCACCCCAGATGTTTTGGAACTACATTTCCCATGATGCTCAACTACACTGCAGAGTACATGAGCACCATGAGAAATGTAGATCGAAAACATTTGTGGTGTCAAGGTTCGCCATCACTGTCCTAGCACAACCCCTACCCTTCTTGCACTTTGAAGTCCTCTACTCTTCTGTAGTGTCCGACTTTCCTTTCCGCTAGACCAGCATCTCCACCCCACATCTCACCTGCGTTATAACTTTTTATTTGGCTACCAGGGAAGAAGCAAAGGGAAATGCTGTAAAGAGTAATTTCAGCTGTTAAGGCAGATGACATCACATCCAAGATGGCGACACCCAACAGCAGACTCAGGGCTTTTGAATGTCTACACAAGGAAGGCTTTTATGGTTAAATAACATGCATTTTGGTTGAAATAAATGGTCTGGTGATAAGGTATCGTTAAAGACTGTGTAATAAAGCAATCAGGATTATGACTCCAATTGAAGATTTATTTCGATGCTTTTTTTAACTTGATGGTACAGTATTATTTCTCAAAGTACAGCTACCCATGGTAACCAAATAACAAATACTGGAGTCATTTGACCATAACCATGACAGATAGTTAGTTGCTATGTAAAAATCTATTTTCTTTCTAAAAAAAAGTTTATATATAATTGTATGAGATTTTTTGGTGCTCTACTTCCAAAATGGGGGAGGGGGATACAATAAAATAAGGAAAGTTTTGTTTTGGCTCTATGGCCCTTTAAAATGGTTTGTGCAGTGGCGGCTGGTGAGGTTTTAAGATGGTGGGGCGCCAGACCCGCCCTTCCATTTTGACCACTCCCACTTCTCAGAAGCCCCACTCCTTACAGACTCCACCCATTTTGTCCCCTGTATTTTTCTTGCATGAACAAATTCTCCCAATATATCACATATTAAGGGGTCTCTCAGTACTAGTATATCCCATAATGGGGAGCAGGGGCCCTATTATGGGATGTACTGTGAGAGACACCCTATTATGGGATACAAATCAGTCCTATACAATGGCAGGGATTAGTACTATACAGCAAAGGCACTTTTATACCTGTGTGCCCAGAGGGACCCCTGGTCTATTAGGACCCTGGAACTACCTCTGAGTTAACTCATACAATAATATATATATACATTGGTACTATACAGCACAAAAACTGGAATACCTGTGTGCCCAAAGGGGCCCCAGATCTATTAGAACCCTAGAATCAGTCCTATACAGTGGCAGGGATTAGTACTATACAGCACAAACACTCTCCTACATAAAACCAGTGGAGCAATTACAACCTAATGCTAAAACAACTGCTGTAATCCTTGGAGAGTATCAGTGTTATATTGTCGGCTTATGACAATACAAAGCAGTTTCCTACAAGCTAGCCTCTCCAGCTGTTGTGGGACTTAAAATCCCAGCATGTCCTGATACATCTACAGCAGCTGGATTTTGCATGAATCCATCTGAGCACTTTTACCCCCCTCCATTCTATGATGGGCACACAGGCAGTGGCTCAGGATGCAGCAATGCTGTGGTCTGTGGTCACTTACCTGTGCTCATCTTCCTGTGCGGAGAAGTTGCAGCAGTCTCCTATACTCAGACCATCCTCTGGGCTCACTGAACCCCGACAGCATCAATGTCAGTTGAGTGTCAGCATTGGGCAGGCTGGGGGGCTGCTAGCACTGAGATTGCAGCATGTCCCTTCCTGCAGGACCCAGCACATCCACACAAGTCTGCTGGGCTCTAGCCTCTGGGGTGATGCTCAGTCAGGCGCGCGGGAAGCAGAGAGTGACGTCCGGCCCAAGCACCGCCCCTACGACGTCGGATGTCCTGATTGGTCCAGCCTGAACCAATCACAGGACAGCAAATTCGGCAATTGTGAGTGGGAGTGTTCGCATCGCTCTGCGCCCCGAGGACACTCTAGAAGGTTGCCAATCAGCGTAAAATAACAGAGGCACATGATGCCAAAACCCCCACCCCTCCCATAGCCAGTAATGTGTCCGGCGCCCCGCTCGCATATGAAAAGTAAAATTTTTATTTAAGCTGCATTTTATGGTGACTACTAGCCTTGGGGTGGGTAGCGCCCCTGCGCCCCCTATTGACCAGCCGCCATTGGGTCTGTACTAAATTCATAAATCTCTACTGACCTTTTGGCAACTTTACTGACACATGCGGCAGATTTGGGTAGTTCTTAATAGCGCCACTTTTACAAAAATAATTACCTCCAGTTTGTAGATAACAAGGTAATTAGCATACAGAGACAGGTCACGCACCTGTTTCTACCTGCAGTGTAGCAGAGCAGCATATTTACCTACTGCAACTCTCTCCCTGTCACTGGTTGTTAAGGACACTGTAGGCTTTACAGCTGACAGCCCCTAAACAACTAATGATGCTGCAGTGGGCGGAGCATTAAGCCTAGACATTGGGCTCGTGTGTATGGCAGTGGGTCCGTTTGGCCGGCTTCTGTGTGTTCTGGCAGGTGGGTCATCCCTTTGTCAGAACACAACAGCACAGCAGGATAGATCGCTGTACTAACATTGGATTGTTAGTAGAGCGACTCCGACCTGAGCTTTTTTTCCAGCGGGTTGAACAAAGAAAAAAATTTGTGGTGTGTATCAAGCTTTAATGGAAAGCTGAGACATTAATTTCCTATCAGGTCTGCTCGCACCTTGTGATTGACAGCAGACCGTGGGTGGATTCTTTAGCCAATACCAGGCTCTGCCCACTGCCTGCTGTCAATCACAAATGGATCAGGCTCTGCCCCCCTAAGTACAAAGCTCTCTGCTGCTGCACTGTCTGTGTGACAGCTTCAGTGGTGGGGAAGGAGTGCCAATGTACTGAGGTTGGAGTGTCCGTATGGACATTCCGCTCTCAGTGCGCCTCCATACTCAGTGAGTGCACCAGCACCAACATTTTTTGTGTAGACGTGCATTGGAATTCTAAAGTGTCTTAGACACTCTATATTTATGCAAGGGATCAATTTATATCAAAGTATTTTTGTGTTTTTTTTTATAGCAGTTATTTTGGCTTTATATTTTGGGTGGAACCAGTTTGGCTTCAAACGCTAACGCAAAATAAGAAATCTCAAATATTTCAACCCAAAAATACCCCTAAAGTGTATGCATTGCCAAAATGTATATATTTTATTAGACCAGGGCATGGTTAAAACCCATGTCAACTATTATTACTGCCAATAGCTCTGGCACTGCGAGTTACTGATTTACCCTGATCCACTAATACCTTTCCCATACAGATTAACATAAGATAGTTGTTTCATGTGTCCATTCAAGTTCTTGAATATATCTTAAGCTCTGATGAGGGTTTTAGGCCCCCAAAATGGGTTGGCTGTTTTTTAACTGTGAACCAGTCTAGGATGGAAAAGGACCTGGGGGTACTGGTGGACAACAGGCATGGCAGTGGCATGCACTGCCAAGCCGCTGCAAGCAAAGCCAACAGAATACTGGGTTGTATAAAAAAGGGGATTCACTCCAGAAATAATTAGATTATTCTCCCACTCTACAAGACTCTGGTCCGGCCACATCTAGAGTATGCTGTCCAGTTCTGGGCACCGGTCCTCAGGAAGGATGTGCTGGAACTGGAGAGAGTCCAGAGAAGGGCAACAAAAATAATTAGGGGAATGGAGGACATCAGCTATGAGGAAAGACTACAAGCACTGAACTTATTCTCTCTGGAGAAGAGACGATTGAGGGGGGATATGATATCAATGTACAAATACTTTACTGGTGATGACCCTAGCATAAGGAAAAAACTTTTTAGAGAAAGGGAATATAATAAGACACGTGGCCACTCACTAAAACTAGAGGAGAAACAGTTTAACCTTAAAAAAGGGAATATAATAAGACACGTGGCCAACGATTTAACCTTAAAAAAGGGAATATAATAAGACACGTGGCCACTCACTAAAACTAGAGGAGAAACAGTTTAACCTTAAAAAAGGGAATATAATAAGACACGTGGCCAACGATTTAACCTTAAAAAAGGGAATATAATAAGACACGTGGCCACTCACTAAAACTAGAGAAATGGTTTAACCTTAAAATACGTAAGGGGTTCTTCACTGTCAGGGCAGTAAGGATGTGGAATTCTCTTCCACAAGCAGTTGTATCAGCAGGGAGCATTGATAGTTTAAAAAAAGTATTAGATGGGCACCTTAAAGACCACAACATACAGGGGTATACAATGTACGGTTAACAGCAAACACACACACACATCATAGGTTGAACTGGATGGACTGATGTCTTTTTTCAACCTCATAAACTATGTAACTATGTAACCATTTGGACTCCTTTACTATTTGGTCTGAATTTACTTCTGTTTAATGCTTGCTTTGGATGCTTCTTCTGGTTACCCACTGTAGGCTAGCCCCGTTGTGTTGTGAGCTACCTAAACATGCTCTTTTAATGAACATTCTCTGCCCTATATGGATAAGGACTAATTTCCCAATTCCTGTTGGATGCTTCTTTTTTTGTTTTTTTTGGATCTGTCAAGCATTGCAATATAACGCTGCAAAGTATGCACCCACAACTTCTGTGTCTTGTAGTGTACGGACCAGCTGATAAAACCACAGCTATCAGAAGGAGACCAGGCATCTGACACACCTGGAAGTGTTTGATGCCTGCTGTAGCCATAGTTCTTGAATACTGGAGTCATCACCCATCGAGCAGTTAAATTTTAGTAGTCTTCTCTTACTGGATTTTCCTGCCTTCATCTTTTCAATCAACAGGGTCCTTTTATTGTGATAGACAACTCATTGGCCAATACGATGGCTTGGAAAGTTCAACCTATAAAGTCAAAAGACTATATTTCTAGACTTCAGCTGCATATATTAGGATTGATTTACTAAACCTGGAGAGTACAAAATCTGGTGCAGCTCTGCTAGGAAACCAGTCAGCTTCCAGGTTTTTTTGTCAAGATGAAGTTAGAAGCTGATTGGCTACCATGCACAGCTGCACCAGATGTTGCACTCTTCGGTTTTTTTTTTTTTTTTTTAGTAAATGATCCTCATTGTATATCTGAATCTACCAATAGTATCACTTGCATTTTTTTTTATAATGTTTTGGTATCTATTTGATTTTAATGTACTGTTATCCAAAGAAAGAGTAGTAATGGGGAATGTACAGTAGTGAAGTCTTCCTACTTTGAATCATTACCAGCCAGCTGAATGGAGCCCAGTTCAGACTTTCATATTGATTTAAGTTTTTCAGTTTCTGGGGTAAGAGCACTGCAACCAGAGAAAATCAATACAGTTTACTCCAATCAGGTGTGAATTCCAAACAGCTGATCAGCAGGGGTCTGAGTGTTGAAGATTTCACAATTCTAGGTGTTAAAGGGCTTAAAGACAGAGATTGGAGTCAGAAGCCCTAACAGCCACACACTCATTCAAGAGAACAATCTGTGAATCAACATGCATACTTGTAAAGGCCAAGCATACATGTTAATGCAGCAGGCAGACATGCTAGCTATATCACTGGGGATTGTTTTATGAGGTTGGAGGTTTCTAAATAGAAACTTTAATTATGAATAAGACTTCACTTAAGGATCTTCTGAGGGTAAACGATGTTTAGTGTTAGATCATGCTTCAAGGGTGAGAAAGAAAGACATGCACCACACAGATTCATCATGGCCGGACTTGCTAGAGAAATCCTGATTATGATTGATACTGATAAAATTAATTGCTTAACTTCAGCTAAGCACCAGACTTGTTTCTGTAGCCTAAGAGCTGCTCATACATACTGAATGCTGTGCTTTTATTAAGGTAACCAATAGATTTGCACTGCAAGGGGTTCATTTAATAAAGATATGCAAGCCGATCTTTATTCACTGCAACTATCTAATTAGTTAAAGAGAAATTGCTTTAGGGAAACTATAGTGACTTAAGGCTAGGGCTATTTTATTTTTAATATATCTTTATTTTATATAAAATATATATTTTACAATTTATTTTAAACACAATGGGGGAGATTTACTAAAACTGGAGCATTTAGAATCTGATGCAAAAGTACATGGTAGCCAATCAGCTTCATACTTCAGCTTGTTCAATTAAGCTCTGACAATATAAACTGGAAGCTGATTGGTTTCTATGAAGAGCTGCACCAGATTTTGCACTCTCGAGTTTTAGTAATTCCCCACCCACGCTCAATGTACACCAATGAGACAGAGAATTACGGTCTTCTAATGAGAGGGCATGGCAGTTTCTGCTTGTTTACAGACCTTCTCTGTCTAAAACCGGCCATACAGTGTGCGCATTTCAGTCTGTACCTGAGGAGCCGGACAATATTAGCTCAGTAGGTGGCCCTGTTGCCCTCTTTCATTGAACAAATATCAATTTTTTAATTAAAATTTGTTGAAGGAGTTTGCCAAAAAAAATGTCAGCCTAAATCCAATGAGATGCAGCCGCTGCTTGGGGATTTTGACAAGCAATGAGGCCAGCTGTCAAACTACAATAGCAGCAGAAGGTGATTCATCTATCTGCAGTGTATAGCATGAATGGAGGAATGGAAAAGATCTATGAGTGTATGGCCTTTTAAACTGAATATAGAGCCACACTAAGCAGGGAGGGAGGGGTAAGGGAGGAAAGATGAGTCGCCCTTCTGATTCAGTAGACTGTGTGTATTGCTCAGTAAACAGGGTTTTTTAAGCAACGCAGTTAAGAATAGACTAATTACTGTCCACACAGAAACAGGATACATTTTCTACATACTTAAAGTGGTTGTAAAGTTTAGAAGGTTTTTTTTTTTTTTTAATCTTAAGTCATTTATCTATGCATTAAGATAAAAAAAACCTTTTGTATGCAGCAGCCTTCCTCCAGCACCCCCTAGTACTTACCTGAGCCCCATGTTTCTCCAGCGATGTCCACGAGTTCCTCGGTCTTCCGAGACTCTCCTCCAGGTTGGCTGAGACACAGCAGTGGCACCATTGGCTCCCACTGAAGTCATTTAAAGTCAGTTAGCCAATTGGGAGAGAGAGGAGGCGGGGCAAAAATGGGGATCTATGTCTGAATGGACACAGGGAGCTGTGACTCAGCAAGGGTGCCCCCATAGCAAGCTGCTTGCTGTGGGGGCACTCAACAGGAGTGAGGGACCAGGAGAGCCAAAGAGGGACCTGAGAAGAGGAGGATCTGGGCTGCCCTGTGCAAAACCAACTGCACAGAGGAAGTAAGTAAAACATGTTTGTTATTTTAAGAGAAAAAAAATGAGACTTTACAATCACTTTAAGTAAAACAGTTAGGATACTAAAAAAAAAGGAATACTGTATGGTTTATCAGGTAAACATATTAGTTGTCATATTTATAACAGGTATTTATATAGCACCAACAATTTTTGCAGTGTTTTATATACTGTACACCTACACGAGTTCCTTCACTTTAACCGCGTGCCAACCGTATACTGTATATATAGAGGGTGGCAAGGTGGCTCCCCTGCACAGGATTACATATCAAATATGTGATCCTGCACTTCCAGGTCTGGGGTGTGCAGGCGCGCCACTGGCGACCTGCTCCCACTGTGATTAGACACAGCAGGAGCTGATCTGGGGGTACCACAGGCTTAGTGTCCGCCGCCACCCATTGATCATTAGGCAGAGAGATAGAACGGCAATCTGCCTATGTAAACAAGGCAGATTGCCGTTCTGTCAGTAGGTAAGGCATTGATCCTTTGTTCCTGCAAAGCAGGAACATGGACACATGCCTTCCCATAGTTCAAGCACCACCCCCACGGTGAAAAAGGACAGGCTAGGCACTCAGTTAACCCTTTGATTGCCCCTGATGTTAACCCCTTTCCAGCCAGTGTCATTAGTGCAGTGACAGTGCATATTTTTAGCATTGATCACTGTATTAGTGTCACTGGTCCCCAAAAAAGTGTCAAAAGTGTCCGTTCGTGTCCGATTTGTCTGCCGCATTATCGCAGTTTTGCTAGAAGTCACTGATTGCCGCCATTACTTGTAAAAAATAAATAAAAACTCCATAATTATATCCCATAGTTTGTGGATGCTATATTTTTTGAGCAAACCAATCAATATACGCTTATTGGAATTTTTTTTACCAAAAATAATGTAGCAGAATACATATTGGCCTAAATTTATGAAGAAATTCGATTTTTAAAATTTTTTTATTGGATATGTTTTATAGCAGAAGGTAAAGCATTTTTTTTTCAAGATTGTCAGTCTTTATTTGTTTATAGCACAAAAAAATAAAAACTGCAGGGGTGATCAAATACCACCAAAATAAATCTCTGTTTGTAGGAAAAAAAGACATACATTTTATTTAGGTACAGCGTCGCATGACTGCGCAATTGCCAGTTAAACTAACGCAGTGCTGTATCATGAAGGGGGTAAATGTTCCGGAGGTCAAGTGGTTAAAGAGCTTGCAATTCAATGTCCTTATCTCACATGGACACATACAAATACTAAGTCCAATTTGAACTAGAGCCAAAAAACCTATCAGCATGTAGGAGTGTGGTAATAAATCAGAGTACCCCCCAAGCAGGCACAGTAAAAATGTACAAACTGCATGCAATCAGTGTCTTGACTGGGATACAACTGGGATACCCAGTGCTGCAGAAGTGCTAACCAGTAGGCCACTGTGCTGCCCTAATATGAAATGTTGTTTTCAATAAAAAAAAAGTCAACACTTTTATCACATATGCTGTATTTTTAAGAATTCTGTATAAAAAATATTTATGTGTATTGATGTTATCTCAAAATCTCAGAGATCACCTAAGATGCACATCCTTTAAACATTCACTGCGAGTCCTTTGATTCTGCTATAGACTGCTGCTACCAAACAAATGACAGAATGACAAGGTTATAACTATGGCCTCTTGCAGTGTTTCATTTCTTTTTCACTAATACACTAAATGGTGTCAATGCTTCTTTTCCTTGTTTGAGTGCCTTCAGATGGTTTGTACCTAGAATTTCTTATTTTTTTATATAACACCTTTATACTATATTACAGTATGTCCTCCTTCACAACATTCAAAACAAATGATTTACAGAACTACAGAAGACATGCATACAGCAATACTAACATAAAATGTATCTTTTTCAACTGTAAGAGTACATTTATGTGCCATATTCCCAAGTCTTTTTTGTTATGCTGTATATCCTTGAATATCTGTGTTGTGTATATATATTATGTAGTATTAAAGATTATTATTTACATTCAGATTGGTAGGAATATACTCTTTACACAGCACTGATTGCTGCATGTATTGGAGGAAAGCTGAGTGGTTTTATATGCTCCCCTCTGCTCTGGAAGAAAACTCTTACAGCCTCTATACAAGTTAATGACTTGTTCTACACTGTCAGATGTGCATAATGCTTGGGCTCATTCTTAGGAGGTAAAGGAACATGCCGAGAAGTAGGTAGCTTACAGATTAACCACTACGGACAAGCATGGGTTTTATGTACCTCCAACACTGTAGACAAGAGCAAAGGGCTTTAAAAAATCTGCATGTTTTGTCTGATTCCACAGATAACAAGGCCCCATTGAGCTTCCGTCATGTTAGATATCCTTTGATGTCTCTGCTTTCTTTTGGATATTAACAGTCATTTTTTTACATATTATTTTGTGTTATCTATTAAGTTCACCAATTGTTACAGTACGTGTTTTTTTTAGGTTTAGCACTCAAACCTTGCAGCTCTGGGCCCTTACCCTACCTTAGACATGATCCATCATGATGTATTTTTATGTGCATGTGGGGATTTTCTCCCACAACCAGAAGCACAATGGCAAGTTAACTGGTAACTTCTCAATCTTGCAATAGTATATGTATGACTGTCGTATGGATGTTAGATTGTAAGCTCTTTTAGAGGATCTATGTACTGTGTAATGCATTTGTAGACACGTTATCATTATCAATACTGGAAATAAGGAAAATCTTCTTAAAATAATCCTGTGTATGGCTGCCTCTAATCTGCCAGACTAGCTTTAAAATATCTCTATCACATAATGCTTGGGAATTTGTGATGGATCCCTCTTGTGTAAGCTTCATATTTCAGTGTTCTGGCATACTAGATGGTTATAACCAGAGATGTATAGTAACGCAGTAGAACTACTTCACTACTGTACTTAAGTACCGAAAGGCGGTATCTGTACTTTCCTAGAATTTTTTTCTCCTACTTCCACTTTTACTTCACTATATTTTTTCGATGATTTCAATACTTCTACTTCGATATTTTTTTTTTTGTGCTGCATAGTTACTCGTTACAAAAAAACATGTGTATTATCAGTGCATACGAAAATAAATGCTCTTATATGTATAAATAAAAGCTGCATTTGAAATAATAAAAAACAATATGATGTTCAAACTTTTGACTTCTTTCTTTAATAACTACATAACACAGTACTTGTACTTTTACTTTCAGTACTTGAGTAGCAATTTTTTTTTTTTCAAAACTACTGGTACTTTTACTTTCAGTACTTGAGTAGCAACATTTTTAAAAAAACTACTTGCAATACTTAAGTCCAAAAAATGTTGAATACTTTAGTACTTCTACTCAAGTCACTTTTTGATCGAGCACTTGTACTTTTACTCAAGTATGGGTTTCGAGTACTTTATACAACTCTGGTTATAACTTGGATAGATCAAAGTCCTTGCCTGGGAAGTGATGTCAGTTATAAAGCATAGGGCAGAATGTTCAGGAGCTGGGCTCTACAACCAGTTTTATTCAGGTTCCTGTCCATGACCTGGGGACATTTGAACACATCGGCTTAGGTCTACCCAGCTTCAGGAGTCCCCTCGTACATCAAGAGATAAGCAAAATATATAATTCAGCAGCCATAATGAAAAACAAAAATAAATTAGTTCTCTGAATGAAATTGACTGTATACACAACACAGAAGTTAATTAGTGAATTAAACTTTTTACTTCTTCAACTAAACATCTGCATGGTCTTTTATAGTGCTGTGGTTATAACTGTAAACCCACCACACCAAAGACCCTACCGTCACAGAGTTTGTATACCCTTTGTATGTCTGTGTGGATTTCCTCTGGGTTCTTGGGCTTCTGCCCACAATTCAGAGACATTATTTTGTAAATGATCTAACAAGTATATGTCAATCACTTTCCTAACCTCAATACTTAGGGGACAAGGAAAATGAGCACATCATTAAGGTTAATACACATAGTGATCATTTAATATTCTTGTTATCACATTAGAAACAAGCCAACATCACAGATTCCCTGTGGGTCATTATGTTGTCTTGAGGACGAGACCCTGCAAGGCCTCAAAACATTGGCCTTCTTCTCACATTGGCCTTCTTCTCCTCTCAAATGTTTTAGGTATTCTTACTGCTCTAAATCCTACATTGGCAATCTTGAATTTGAGAATTGAGGCATTCCCACCCCCATATCGTAAGGTTGTCGCCAACATACTGCTATACGCTAAATTAACTATTAAGAGACATTGGAAATGAGAGATGGCACCTAATCCCTCTGAAGCTGTTACTTTGACTCACCTACACAATTTGTATGAATAAACACTTGCTTTAAGATCACCCTCTTCTTATACAGTATCTCACAAAAGTGAGTACACCCCTCACATTTTTGTAAATATTTAAGTGTTCTTGCCTATGGCAAGTACACTTACTATTCTTTCACAACTATATTATTCTTATTATAGTGAAAGCCTATGGGATAATTTGGCACCCTATCTCCTCCCACAGTTTTTACGCTACATAGACAAGTAATATACCAAAACGAGTGGATTGTTCCATGTCACATTGCTATTACTTTTTGGAAGGTTTCACCAAATGGTTTGCTAAATATCGTCATTTTTGTGGAGAAATTTGGCAAAATTGGCCCCATAGGAATGAATGGCGGAATGTTCGAAACTAGAGTGGGGCCTGAAAATAGTTAATGGGTGAGCGAAGAAATCTTGCCACAATTTCTAAACTGCTGCCACTCCTTCATTTGTAAGGCCCTGCCAGCACCATCTGGCTGGACAAACTTTGATCTGAAAATCAAAGGACCTGGGCTAAAAATTATTGACCAAACTGTTACTGCAGGCAATAGGATGCATTCACTGTGTGGGTATTCTGAGTTGTTTAGCATGTATAGAGGAATCTACTAATTTCTCTAGCCTGTATGAGAAAAATCCTAACATGTAGCCTTAGGGTCCGTTTTTTTACTTGCTTTTCTCTCTTATATGAAGGAATCATCTTTGGCTTGTCAGCTCCAACACCTTTTTACGTAATTACCCTAGATGACATAAATGGATGGACACATTTTTATTCCACACATGCTGTATCCACGTTCCATTTGCTCCCCCTTGGATCCTCCTTGGTCCCACTCCTACAGATTCTGGGCCAGATGTTCTTAACCATCACCAACTGGGAATGTCGCCATAGCATTCAAGCTTAGCCGATTTAGATTTTATGTGCATCCACTACTGAGGAAGCGAGCGGTGGCTTACAAAATACGTTGAGATTTTAAGATGCCTTTTTCCAATCATGTATTGACATCTGAAACTTTGTAATCATGTACCATACATTGGAACCACTATCAATTGGCTTGATAATATTTTACCTGTGTTTAATGTAATATGACAATATTTGTACCTATTTATCAATACATTTATCAACTATGTTTACCTTATACTCAAAAACCATGCGTGCTACACCTCATTTAGCCCCCGTTCACACTAAGGCGACCTGTGAGGCGACCTGGTCGCCTCACAGGTCGCCGTAGGTTGCCTTCCATAGGGAAGCTGCGGACCCGTTCTAATAGGAGCGACACAAGTCGCTCTGACTTAGAAAAAGGGTCCGGAGCTTCTTTGGGGCGACCCGGAGCGACCGTCATAGACTTCAATGTTATGAAGTCCGTGCCGGCCGCTCCGAGGTCTCGGCACGCTGCTCGCACCGCGGCCTTTGGAGGTCGCCCCCCCAAGTCGGATCGCCCCAGTGTGAAAGGGGCCTCAGACTCCTAGGGTCAAAGTTTTGTTTTAATAAAAACTACAATACCTTCTCCAATAACAGTTTAGCAGAGTTCACCTTTAACTGAATATTTTTTTTTTTTTTTTGAATAGGCATACAGTGTGTACAGTAATCTAGTTAATAACATTCATCATTTTCTTTTATTTTCATTTGGAAAACAATTATTAATATTTTATTTATTTCAGGTACTTATATAGCGTTATCATATAAGTATTTATATTTTGATAAACATGAATACCTTAATCTGCCAGAAAAATAAATTCAGCCAGCAGCAGTTCACTATTTAACCGGTTGCCGACCGCCGCACGACTATATACGTCGGCAGTCAGCCCCGGCCAGGCAAAGTGACGTATATTTACGTCACTAGCCTGTCACTTGCTTGGGAGCCAATAGCGGGCGAGCGCGCCCGCGGAGGCGCGCTCCCACCCCGGCTCGTTCCCCAGCAAGTCCATGCGTGTGACCGGCCGGTCACTCGGCGATCGTCGGTGCAGAGGGAGAAAGGCAGGCGGCTGATGTAAACAAGCCGCCTGTCATTCTCCCCTGTGTAGGAATGGTGATCATACGGTTCTACTATGTAGGACCGTTGATTACTGTTCCTACACTAGTAGCCATGTCCAATCACAGTAAAAAGCATGCCCCTAGGGACACACTTAACCCCTCCTTCCCCAATAAAGTTAACCCCTTCCCTGCCAGTGTCATTTTACAGTAACAGTGCATATGTATAGCACTGATTACTGCAGTAATGTCACTGGTAACCCCAAAAGTGTCAAAAATGTCAGTCAAGGGTCCGATCTGTCTGCCGCAGATCACCGCCATTACGCGTTAAAAAAAACACCAAAAATGACAGAAATCTTTCCCTTAGTTAGTAAACGCAATAACTTTTGCACAAACCAATCAAAATACGCTTTTTGCGATTTTTTTTTACCAAACATATGTAGCAGAAAACAAATTGGCCAAAAATGTTAAAAAATTTTGATTTTTACATTTTTTTGGGGGGGAATTTCATGTAAAAAAATGTGAAAAATATTGTTGTTTTTGCAATTTATGCTCTTGTTTTGTTTATACAAAAAGTAAAAATCAAATACCACCAAAAGAAAGCTCTGTTTGTGGGAAAAAAAAGGACGTCTAATTTGTTTAGGTACAGCATCGCACGACCGCGCAATTGTCCGTTAAAGTCACGCAGTAAAAAATCGCAAAAAAAACCCTGATCAGGAAGGGGGTAAAATCTTCCGGGGCTTAAGTGGTTAAATAATACAGCATGTTTCTGCAGAGCCTGAAAGTGTGCAGATTAAAGAACACTTGACCTTGATGTATTCATTTTGAAAATGTATGCAATATATGGGTGGAGAGCACTGAGGAAGACATACAACTATGTAGAGCTTTCTGCAATAGAGTGTGAGTTTTATATATAAAGTGCTGTTTTTACATATCAGACTACAATAGCTGAATAGCAAAAGTATTTTCTCAATTTTTCAATCTGGTGTATAAAGTATTATCCATCCTTCTATGATTCCTGTTTTTTATGCCATATACACAACCAGACTTTGCTCGAAAAAAATCCCAAATATATGGCTTAGTGGGAATTCAGGTTAGATAATATATGTATGGTCTAGGAACAGCAACAACGCCACCATTAATAAAAGGCTATAAATGGCATTACACTGCTTCTTTCAAAAATTCTTACTGTACGTGGATACTTACTTATAAACCTGTATTCTAAAAATAGTAAAGGAGACACTGTAATGTTTTAAAATAAATGAAGCACATTTAAATGAAATTATATAGAGGATAGATAGATAGATAGATAGATAGATAGATAGATAGATAGATAGATAGATAGATAGATAGATAGATAGACAGACAGACAGACAGACAGACAGACAGACAGACAGACAGACAGACAGACAGACAGACAGACAGACAGACGACAGACAGACAGACAGACAGACAGACAGACAGACAGACTGACAGACAGACAGACAGACAGACAGACAGACAGACAGACAGACAGACAGACAGACAGACAGACAGACAGACAGATAGATAGATAGATAGATAGATAGATAGATAGATAGATAGATAGATAGATAGATAGATAGATAGATAGATAGATAGATAGATAGATAGATAGATAGATAGATAGATAGATAGAAACCAATCCACTTCTAGCCTTAGCTTGATCATTTAAAGTGGTTGTAAAGGCAGAAGGTTTTTTACCTTCATGCATCCTATTTATGAAGGTAAAAAAACATTCTGTGTGCATCAGCCCACCTAAATACTTACCTAAGCGCTCTCTTGATCAAGCAATGTCCACGAGAGCCTTGCCTTCCCGGGGACTAAGATTCCTCATTAGCAGCAGCAAAAGCCATTGTCTCCCACTGCTGTCAATCACAGCCAGTGACCCAATCAGGAGACGTAGGGGGAAGGCCTGAGCTGCTGCTCGGTGTGTGAATAGACACACAGAGCCGGGAGCAGGTAGAGCGCCTGCTTGGGTGCCCCTAGAGCAAGCTTCTTGCTGTGGGGGCACCTGGCAAGTGGGAAGAGCCAGGAGCGCCGACATGGGACCAGAGAAGGGGAAGGTCTTGACTGCTCTGTGCAAAACCACTGCACAGAGCAGGTAAGTATAGCATGTTCGTTTTTAAAAAACAAAAAAAAAATCACAAGAATTGAATATTGCTTTAAAGCGTAACTCCACTTTTGTTGAGAAAAAAACATTCCCCTTTGGGTGATCTCTGTACATTGCAAGCATTATAACAACCTTTGTTGCAGATTCCTACCTTTTGTTATTCTGAAGAAATCCCTGTTTGTTCCTCTGTGCGAAATGAGTCTAATGGGAGTGGTTTCATACTTATCCATCAGCTGGGCAGCTTCAGAGCACTAATGAGGTCCTTTCCCTAGAATTCAGGTACTCAGAAAACATAAGAAAGCCTCCACATGGTGTAATAATGCATGGATAAGTATATTTAATAAAAGTAGAAAACTTACAGTGTAGAAGATGAATAACGGCAATGCATATTGATCACAATCACTATGCATTGTAACACTGTAACCCTTAACCCGACATACGTTTAGTCTCCAAGGACCCCAGAAGAAGTCTTTGGAGACGAAACGTACGTCGGGTTAAGGGTTACAGTGATCCTACCCAGGGCCGTCTTTATTATTGATTGGACCCTGGGCAAATATTTTCTTGGGCCCTCCCAAATCTACTTATCAACTATTCTCAGGCAGTGCGGGCTCAAAGGGCAGCTGCTTTAGGCCCCACAACAATGATTGGGCCCCTTTTGCCCTGCCTTAAAGACAGCCCTGATCCTACCACCCTATTGCGCTTGTACCAACTGATTGTCATCACTATGCATTGCATTTATTCATCTTCTACACTGTAAGTTTTCTACTTTTAATAAATATACTTATCCATGCGTTATTACATCATGTAGAGGCTTTCTTTTGTTTCTGGGTCCTGGGGAAAGGACGCATATCTGAGTGAATTGGTCAACCGGAGGAGAAGGTTATCGGTGATGGTCATTTTCTACGAGACCTTTAACCTATTGCTTGCATGACTGTGTCTAAGGCATAAAGAGTCCACATGTTCCAGTAAGTGCTCCTGAGTCTATTGTGGTGGCAGCTACAATGGTGGAGATTTACCTGCTCTTTCACTTGGAATTACACTTGGTGGACTTTGGTGGACATACACTAGGAGATCAACATTCCCACTCATTAGACGCTTTTTCTTCACTAAGTGGACTTTACAATTGCACCTTAATATAAGTTTTTTAATTTGTTTTGGTGGAATATCACACTTATACTGTTTTTGTATGAGCTGTCTCCAAATTGTAGAGGTGGTCAATACTCATTGAGAGGTACAGTGACCCCCACATTGGATAGGACATTGATACTCAGCTCCTTGATGACTTTGCACATTAATATTTTTTTTGCACAGTATGCACTAAGCACTTTTCTATTCTGTTTACTAACCTATCATCTTTAACTCCTTTCCAACCGCCCGCCGCAGATGTACTGTGGCAGGCAGCCACTCCCAGGCAAATCGCTGTACAAGTACAGCGCTCGCTAGGGGGAGAGCACGGGCCGCCGGATAGCGCGCTCCCGCCCCCACTCGTCAGCGGTGAAGCCGATGTGTGTGACAGGTGGCTCAGATTGCCGCCTGACACCCGCGATAGTTCCCCACTGAGAGAGAAGGACGGTCGGCTGTTGTAAACACAGCCAACCGCCCTTCTCCCTGGAATGATCACAGAGCCCCTGTGATCCTTCTATATAGGATCACATGTCTCTATGGTCATCTCAGAAGCCACGCCCCCCCCACAGTTAGAATCACTCCCCTAAGCTCACATTTAACCCCTTGATCACCCACAGGGTTATCCCCTTCCCTGCCAATGGCATTATTACAGTAACAGTGCATATTTTTAGCACTGATTACTGTAGTAATGTCACTGGTCCCCCCAAAAGTGTAAAAAATGTCAGTTAGGGTTCCGATCTGTCTGCCGCAATGTCGCAGTCCCGAAAAAAATCGCAGATCGCCGCCATTACTAGTAAAAAGACAATAAAAATGACATAAATCTTTCCCGTAGTTAGTAGACGCGATAACTTTTGCGCAAACCAATCAAAATACGCTTATAGCAATTTTTTTTACCAAACATATGTAGCAGAAAACAAATTGGCCTAAAATGGTAAAAAATTTAGATTTTTTTTTTTTTTTTTGGGAATGTTATATAGCAGAATGTGTAAAATATTGTTTTTTTTTTCAAAATTGTCACTCTTTTTTTGTTTATAGCGCAAAAAAAAAAAAAATTGCACAGGTGATCAAATACCACCAAAAGAAAGCTCTATTTGTGGGAAAAAAAGGACATAAATTACCTTTGGGTACAGCATCGCACAACCGCGCAATTGTCCATTAAAGAAACACAGTGCGGAATCGCAAAATAGGGCCTGGTCAGGAAGGGGGAAGGGGGTAAATTCTTCCAGGGCTGAAGAGGTAAATGTAAAAGGGTGACTTCCGATTCAGGAATAGTATAAGTTTTTATGCATTGGGAGATCTATGTTTCCTGTTATGCGATGATACATATCACATTTGTTTGATGTTTACACTATATGCACTCAGCACTTTTTCAAGTGGTTACACTTTATTTTGTTATATAAGTGGGAGGATACAGATTAAAAAGGAAAGGTCATTTTTAATAACATTCAATTATAATATGACTTGTGTCGCAATTTTATACGTTATATTATTTTTTCTTTATTTGCTATTTTTTTCCCCACGAAAGTGGAGTTACCCTTTAACCACTTGCCAACTGCCTAACGACGATTTACGTCGGCGGTCAGCCCCTCACAGGCAAAGTGACGTAGATCTACGTCGCTAGCCTGTGAGGGTCTAGGGAGCGAGCGCGCACCCCGGAGGTGCGCTCCCGCTCCCGCGTGGTCACGGACCCCCCCCCCCCCGCGCGTGTGATCACCCCCGCGAGTGGCGATCACCGCTGCAGAGGGAGAAAGTCAGGCGGCCAGTGTAAACAAGCCGCCTGTCATTCTCCCCTGTGTAGAAACAATGATCATACGGTTCTACTATGTAGGACCGTTGATCACTGTTCCTACAGCCCAAGCCACAGCCAATCACAGTTAGAATCACGCCCCTAGAGACACACACAGCCCCTCCCTCTCAAATAAAGTTAACCCCTTCACTGCCAGTGTAATTTTACAGTAACAGTGCATATGCATAGCACTGATTACTGTAGAAATGTCACTGGTAACCCCAAAAGTGTCAAAAATGTCAGTCAAGGGTCCGATCTGTCCGCCCCAATGTCTCAGTCCCGCAAAAAAAATCGCAGATCGCCGCCATTACGCGTTAAAAAAAAACAACAAAAATGACAAAAATCTTTCCCTTTGTTAGTAAACGCTATAACTTTTGCGCAAACCAGTCAAAATACGCTTTTTGCGATTTTTTTTACCAAACATATGTAGCATAAAACAAATTGGCTGAAAATGTTAAAAAATTTTGATTTTTACATTTTTTTTTGGGAATTTCATATAAAAAAAATGTGAAAAATATTGCTATTTTTGCTAAATTTATGCTCTTTTTTTGTTTATAGCGCATGATCAAAAAATCGCACAGGTGATCAAATACCACCAAAAGAAAGCTCTGTTTGTGGGAAAAAAAAAGGACGTCAAATTCGTTTAGGTACAGCGTCGCACGGCTGCGCAATTGTCCGTTAAATTCACGCAGTGCCGAATCGCAAAATACCCGGTCAGGAAGGGGGTAAAATCTTCCGGGGCTTAAGTGGTTAAGTCTTGGTAATGAAACCTGGAAGCTGATTGGTTTCTTTGCAGAAGTGAGCTTGCTTTTGCACTCTCCAGCTTTAGTAAATAAACTACACTTTTTTTGTTATAGCTTATCTTTGGTCAAGTCATTGTGTTTATTTCCACATCGTTTTTTTATTTATTTCTAACAAATTGATATTATTCTGAATGACCTTGAAGTTTGTAAACTTACTTTGTGAAGATCGTCACACATTTACTTGAATTCTGTGACATGTATTTACAATGATGCCCTCTGAGCTGGTACTGCTATGTCCAGAGTTGTATAAAGTACTCGAAACCCATACTTGAGTAAAAGTACAAGTGCTCGATCAAAAAGTGACTTGAGTAGAAGTACTAAAGTATTCAACATTTTTTGTACTTAAGTATTGCAAGTAGATTTTTTAAAAATTTTGCTACTCAAGTACTGAAAGTAAAAGTACAAGTACTGTGTTATGTAGTTATTAAAGAAAGAAGTCAAAAGTTTGAACATCATATTGTTTTTTATTATTTCAAATGCAGCTTTTATTTATACATACAGTAGCTTTTATTTTCGTATGCGCTGATAATACACATGTTTTGAGCTTCATGAAACCTGCCATCTACTGTTCTGGCAGTGGTAATTTTTATAATAGTAACGAGTAACTATGCAGCACAAAAAAAAAATATTGGAGTAGAAGTATTGAAATTATTGAAAAAATGTAGTGAAGTAAAAGTGGAAGTAGGAGAAAAAAATTATACTCCAGGAAAGTACAGATACCGCCTTTCGGTACTTAAGTACAGTAGTGAAGTAGTTCTACTTAGTTACTATACATCTCTGGCTATGTCAATCATTTCACAGAGCCTTGCCTTCTGCACTACAGAGGAGCTGAGGGGAGGAGTTTCAGGAGGCGGGGTCAGTACAGGAATCACAGCTTGCAGCAGCAAAATACCATGGGATATGTGGTCCTTAGGAAATAAAAGAAAACAGTAGAGGGGACCTGCAAGGCATGCAGGGAACATAGGAATTTGGTGGAAAGAGATGGCCATCAGACAGGCAGCAATCACAGCAAGAAAGGAGATTTTTCAAGTAGGTTTATATTACATTGTCAAAAATAACTACTGATTATAATTGTTATTACAATGCTTTTATTATAAAATAAAGGTGTATGCTGTGACCATAGAATTCCTTTAACCTTGTCAGTTAAAGGAGAACTTTACCCATAACAACTTGATGAAATATAATGATCTTTAGCACCATTTTGCTGAAGCCCAGAGCCCATGAACAGCAGTAAGTCTTTAGGATGTTAGCAGATCGGCCTCTACAAATTTAATACAATGCCTAAAAATAGAGAGCAACTGAGCATGTGCAGAGCAGGGTGAGACAGCATATGACTACATTTTTAAACATTGTAGGCCCTTTTTATATATATTTTACATAGCTATACCTGCAACGCCTGAAATGGTTTAGCAGGACTTAATTTTCTGACTTAAAGCGGAACTTTATTCTCTCAATCAACATGGACTATTTTTAATCCTTATGCTGCTAGCATTCGAAAATAGATAGGAAAGTATATCACATTTACTTGTTTTAAACTTTTTTTTACATGCCTAGGCAAATATTGTCATGTATCCCAGGAGTCTTCAGGAGAGGAGGGAGGGTTTTCAGCTCAGCATATGCCTGAGCTAAGAGCAGATGGATTCCAGGAAGTAAATGATACATGAATCATCTGCCCTTATGATGGCCACAACCAGAAATGCTAGGGGGTGTTTTTCAAAATGATTTCTCAGAAAAAAATAAAGCATAGAGACATGGATGGTTGGGGGAGATTGCTTTGAATGATAGAAATGAATTAAATAGCATTTTTGGTTTGTGATGATCAGAAGCAGAGCAGTTCCACTTTAAGTACCACTTTAAACACGTCTTAAAACTTAATACAAAAATAAATATTTCATAAATTGCAGCTTGCCAGTCCTTAAAAAGGGAGGCTGCAATTTTTTTTTATTTTATTCAGGCTTTTTTGTTCTCTTTTTTTTACTTGACTTGACTTCTGCATTGGCATTTACATGCTCATGCATATAAACAAGCAGAACCATGTATCACTTGTATTGGTGGCTGTAATCCAGCACATGCAGCTCCACAGGCACCAAAGAGAATCAGAGATTTAACACATCAGCAAACAGGAGCTGATAAGCCTTTAAATGTATTTAAAAGTGGTTGTAAACGTTTGTTTTTTGTTTTTTTGTTTTTAAATAACAAACATGCCTATACTTACCTGCTCTGTGTAATGGTTTTGCACAGAGCAGCCTCAAACCTCTTCTTCTGGGGTCCCCCACCGGTGCTCCAGGCTCCTCCTCTTTATCAGGTGCCCACACGGAAAGTTGCTTTCATTGGGGCACCCGTGCAGGCTTGCTCCCGAGTACTGCTGATGCGTCCATTGATGCAGACAGCAGGACTTGGCTCAGCCCCCCGTTACCATGTCACAGAATTTGATTGACAGCAGCAGGAGCCAATGGCCCCTGCTGCTATCAATCTGTCTAATGAGGAGAGTGACAGCGGATGGAGCTGCTGTGCTCGTGCACATCGCTGGATCGGATCAGGCTCAGGTAAGAAAAATGGGGGATCTGGGGGAGCGCTGGAGCACAAGCAGTTTTTCACCTTAATCCACAGAATGCATTAAGGTGAAAAACATTAAGGCTTTACAACCACTTTAACTAAACGTGCCTAAGGGCTCTTTCACACGGAGCAGACCGTATTGCGAACCGCTCCGGCACTTTTTTTTTTTTTCACGGTGCGGATGACACTTGTGTCCTCCGCTCCGTATATCCACATATCATCCCATCCATTTGCGGATGATATACGGACATAAAGTATGTCTATGCGCATTGCTGATGTCAGCGGATGACACCGCTGACATCCGATTTTGCATCCGTTCCGTTTTTTAAACGGAACAAAAATAGGGTTCTGTTCCGTTCCAAAAAACGGAACAGAACTGAAAGGATGAAAATTGGATGTCAGCGGATGGTCATCCGCTGACATCCGCAATGCCATTGACATACATTATGTCCGTATATCATCCGCAAAAAAATAGGATGATTTGCGGACATACGGAAAAGCCTGTGTGAAAGGGCCCTTAATGTGTTTACAAAATGCGGCATTTTTTAAACATCTTTTCTCCCACCAGAAGAGAAGGCATTCAGGGGAGCTGAGCAAACAGATGAGGCCTCAGTATCTGTTTGTAGATTGCCCTTACTATATACACTGTATTCCAAAAGTATTGGGACGCCTGCCTTTACACACACATGAATTTTAATGGCATCCCAATCCTAGTCCGTAGGGTTCAATATTGAGTTGGCCCATCCTTTGCAGCTCTAAAAGCTTCAACTCTTCTGGGAAGGCTGTCCACAAGGTTTAGGAATGTGTCTATGGGAATGTTTGACCATTCTTCCAGAAGCACATTTGTGAGGTCAGGCACTGATGTTGGACAAGAAGACCTGGCTCACAGTCTGCGCTCTAATTCACCCCAAAGTTGTTATATCGGGTAGATGTCAGGAATCTGTGCAGGTCAGTCAAGTTCCTCTACCCTAAACTCTCTCATCCATGTTTTTATGGACCTTGCTTTGTGCACTGGTCCAAATCATTTGGTGGAGGGGGGATTATGGTGTGGGGTTGTTTTTCAGGGGTTGAGCTTGGCCCCTTAGTTCCAGTGAAAGGAACTCTTAAGGCGTCAGCATACCAAGACATTTTGAACAATTTCCTACTCCCATCTTTGTGGGAACAGTTTGGGGATGGCCCCTTCCTATTCCAACATGACTGCACACCAGTGTACAAAGCAAGGTCCATTAAGACATGGATGAGCCAGTTTGGGGTTGGAGGAACCTGACTGGCCTGCACAGAGTTCTGACATCAACCCGATAGAACACCTTTGGGATGAATTAGAGAGCAGACTGCGAGCCAGGCCTTCTCTCCAACATCAGTGCCTGACCTCACAAATGCGCTTCAGGAAGAATGGTCAAACATTCCCATAGACACTCCTAAATCTCATGGACAGCCTTCCCAGAATAGCTGAAGCTGTTACAGTTACAAAGGGTGGGCCAACCCAATATTGAACCCTACGGACTAAGACTGGGATGACATTAAAGTTTATGTGCATGTAAAGGCAGTGTCTCAATGGTTTTCACAATACAGTGTATTTTAAAGGGAACTTTTTTGTAATTTTTATAATATGGGTGAAGTGCCTCATTACTACTTATCAAACCTATAGCTGATGCTATGTAATGGCTTTTATAGATGGGAGATTATCTTTACCAGTTTCTGTCTTTGCACCTCTGCCTGTTTGCATAGACATAAGCAGACACACACACACACGGGTGAGCTATGCATGCATGTTTATGGAAACATCTGTGGGCGGTTGAACCCTGTCTGTGCATCTGACCACCCTCGGATGTCAATGGTCAGCCTAGCTTTGTAATTACAGCCTAGCTCCTGTGGACAGATGACTGAGCAGGGGAATCCAAATCACTACTCCAGACACTTTTGAAGAAGAGACATTTGCAAGGCAGCCAATCTCCCTGTTGAAGAGGTTCACAGGGCAGAGAGGGATTAAACTTGTACTTTATCATCCTATTCTACACCTGCTCTCTAAATAGGGGTTTCACTAAACAACATGTACCCAGCAGTCAGAAGACATTCTCATAGAGAGACTTTTCTATTCTTGTTTTAAATAGGCTTGTTTCATTGTGTCACCACTAGACTTATGAATAATTTTAGGTTGGCAGTGTTCTACATCTCTGAATATGATTATTGTTATTAGAAGTATAACAATGTATTTTTAAAATTCCATTAGGCACTGATTACAGTATAGGGGAATAATACAATACATGACTTGAAACGAATTAAGAGGGAGACAGTCTTTGAAGGAACTTATTCGAATCCACCACATCGTAACTTATATACAGGATTCATTACTTATTTTCTTTAGGGTGAGTTAATAAAACAACATAACACCTTTAGAAGAATTAGAATTTGTAAACGAATTGAATTTCCATGCCAGGCCTGCCAATCGGCTCAAATAACTCATTGTTTTCTAATTAAAAAAAGCAAATTCGTACTCAAACAGATGGATTAATTAGACTTTACAGGATCGTATCTTTATAAAAGAATGCTTTATATCCACTTCAGCTCTGGAAGATTTTAACCCTTTCACGACCAGGACATTTTTTGTTATTCGGCACTGCTCTATTTTAACTGGTGATTGCGCGGCAATGCAATGCTGTACGCATTTTATCCCTCCACAAATAAAGCTTTCGTTTGGTGTTATTTGATCACCACTGGGGTTTTTTTTTCCTTTTTTGCGCTATAAACAAAAAAAAAAACATAGATTTTGGGAAAAAAAACAATATTTTTTGCTTTTTTTTATAAAACATATCCAATAAAAATTAAAAAAAAAATATTTTCTTTATACATGTAGGCCAAAATGTATTCTGCTACATGTCTTTTGTAAAAAGAAATCCCAATAAATGTATATTTATTTGATTAGTAGCATGAAGATTATAGCGTCTACAAACTATAAGATGTATACAGGAATTTAATGTTTTTATTTTTTTTTACTTGTAATGGCAGTAATCAGTGATTTATAGCAGGACGGCCAGAAATCTGACACTAACTGACACTTTGTGGGGACTGGCTAACTGACACTGACATCTCCAGTGACACTAATACAGTGACCAGTGCTAATAATGTAAACTGACACTGAACTAATGACATTGGCTTGGAAGAGGTTAACATCTGGGGCAATCAAAGGGTTAAATGTGTGATTAGCAATGTTAACTGTGTGTAATATGTGCTGATTTTACTAAGCAATGTGCTGTTTTTTATTCTCTGCTTTGCAGGGAAACAAAAAAATGGCACATCGCCACTGTCAGAAGAGAGTCCTGTGTTGTTTACATACACAAAGCTCTCTCCTATCACTAACTTTGATGATCGGTGGGTCTCGGCCATAAATCATTGGCCAGGAACCGCTGATCAACGAATTCTGGAGCCAGAGACAGCACAGCCAGGCGCGTGCACACTCCCCCTACCTGGAAATGCAGAATCACGTGTATATAAATCAGGGGCAGACTGACAACTTTCAGCACAGAGGCAAGTACAAACCAGAGGCCCATGGTGCAGCAACTCAGCCCCCCTCCTACTCTCCCTCTTCCCGTCCTCCTCCTGACCCCCATTCCAGGCTGGAGCTCCAGGTACTCTCTACTCACCGCCTGAATCCGGGTTCCCAAACTGACCAGCAGGGGTCAATTGGAAGGAGCTGGGACAGCTCAGTTGGGGCTGGCCGGGGGAGGAGAATCTGGGAAAATGGGACATGGAACTGGCCTCTGCTCAGACACAGTTTACACCATCCATGCTGGGTGAGGAGGCCTGCGCTCTGTCCTTGTCTTCATTCCGCACTCAGTAGGTCAGTGGCAGGGGCTTTTTACTTCTCTTCTCCGGGCATCCTTTAGGCATGTCTGTGGCAGAAGTGGTGCAGCCTTTTTAGAGGACATCAGAGCGGCCCAGGGGGGCAATTGCCCAGTCCTCCCCTGATATTTGTGATTTTGTGCAGCCGGCCCACACTGTGGCAGTAAAACTACATATGCAGTCAGGAAATGAATAAATGTGTGTGCCATTTCAGTAGTGATACACATAGTATTCAAGTGTTACTAAACCCACAATAGTAAAATCAGTCTAGATATGCAGTAAAACATGCTTGTTATACTCACTGTGGAACCTAAGGGGTTAATCGTCTGCATTGTGTAAAAAGGCTGTTTGATCCTATTTTCTTTGATCCTCCCCTTCTTCCACTGTCCCCAATCCATCTCCTGATAGTACAGAGCCTTTGGGGGCACTCTGCACATGCTCAGTTTGGTGTGTATTGCTAGAGAATTTTATTTTTTTCTTGGAAGGGTGCATGTAAAGTGTATGTAAACTCCATAAATACATTACTTTTATTTGCTCTCTTTTCGTCTGTTAAATATACCATTGAAAGTTTTTTTTTATTATATCTGTTCAACAAGTGCAAATAAAAACAGCTGTTTATCCAGCCAGAAATCTTGTGAGCGAATCATTTCCTATGCTTCTTGCCTCTGGACTGTTACCAGTTTCCTGGGATTGTTCCCTGCTATCTGTGTGGACTATAAAACACCTCCGCTTAGTAATGGAGAGAGAGCAAGGTGTTTTGTAGTCCTAATTCAATCTCTGTCCTAGGGTGGGGTTCCTCCAGAGGTTGCTAGGGGTTCCTTGAGAAGAGAGTGTTGGCAGGTTTATCTCCCACCTACAATGTCCACCAATGTAAGGAATCGCTACAATTTCCACTGCCTTTGTTTCTTTTCTTTATATTATTATTATTGTATTATTCTTTTTTGTTCCTATTCTCAACTATTTTCTTTAAAGTGGTTATAAAGACTAAATGTTTTTTTTTTCTACCTTAATGCATTATCTGTATTAATGGGATATTAAAGGCTAATGTTTCTTTTTCTTTAAAAAACAAACATGTCCTACTCACCTGATCTGTTCTCTTATCGTGTCCCCTGCCAGCGTTTTTGGCTCCTCCCTCCTGCCCAGTGCCTCCAGAGCAAGTAGCTTGCTATGGGGGCATCTGAGCAGGCTTGCTCCTGAGCTGCTGCTCTGCGTGTCTATTCACACACAGAGCCATGGCTCAGCCCCGTCCCCCCTCTCTCCTCATTGGCTCACTGGCTGTGATTGACTGTGTTGTGCTGCCTCAGCCAATGAGAAGTGGGAGTCCCCAAAAAGCAGAGGCTCTCAGGCACATCGATGGATTGCAATGGGGCTCAGGTAAGTGTTAGGAGGGGCTGAGGGGGGCTGTTGCACAGAGAAACATTTTTACCTTCAGGCATAGAATGCATGAAGGTAAAAAACATTGAGCCCTTAGAACCACTTTAAGGTAAAAAACCTCCATGATTCTTGCCTCGGTCTAATCCGTGCCCGAGAGAAATGGCGCTGCTCTTTTTCTCCCTCCTCACTGTACTAAATGAGAGCAGTGGGAGCCATTGGCTTCTGCTGCTGTCAATCAAATCCAGGGACAAGGGAACAGGGGGCAGGGCCAAGCTGCACTGTTTAGGTAAAAGATGAACACAGTGTGTCAATGGATCAAGCCCGCACAAATGCCCCCATAGCAGGTGGCATGCAATGATGGGCACTCGGCAGGGGGGAGAAGCCATGAGCACCAGTGGGGGGACCCCAGAAAAGGAAAGGGGGCAGCCCTATGCAAAACCATTGCACAGAGCAGGTAAGCATACATTTTTTGTGATTAGAAAAAAAAAAAAGATACTTTATAATCACTTTACGCATGAAGGTAAAAAACCTTTTGTGTGCAACGGCAACCCCCCCCCCCTCCCCAGCCCCATAAATCTTTACCTGAGTCTCCCCCAAATCAGCGATGTTCAGGATATCCTCCCTCTTCATTGGCTGAGAGAGCCGTGGGAGTCCATTGGCTCCCAC
>NC_138770.1:219345735-219375735 GCF_965119305.1 Pelophylax lessonae | reverse complement strand
GTGTGACTTTAGGAGAAAGCACTAATAGTATACCACAGTGCATAATATAGCAAAGTGTGACTTTAGGAGAAAGCACTAATAGTACACCACAGTGCATAATATAGCAAAGTGTGACTTTAGGAGAAAGCACTAATGGTACACCACAGTGCATAATATAGCAAAGTGTGACTTTAGGAGAAAGCACTAATAGTACACCACAGTGCATAATATAGCAAAGTGTGACTTTAGGAGAAAGCACTAATAGTATACCACAGTGCATAATATAGCAAAGTGTGACTTTAGGAGAAAGCACTAATAGTATACCACAGTGCATAATATAGCAAAGTGTGACTTTAGGAGGAAGCACTAATAGTATACCACAGTGCATAATATAGCAAAGTTTGACTTTAGGAGAAAGCACTAATAGTATACCACAGTGCATAATGTAGCAAAGTTTGACTTTAGGAGAAAGCACTAATAGTATACCACAGTGCATAATATAGCAAAGTGTGACTTTAGGAGAAAGCACTAATAGTATACCACAGTGCATAATATAGCAAAGTTTGACTTTAGGAGAAAGCACTAATAGTATACCACAGTGCATAATGTAGCAAAGTTTGACTTTAGGAGAAAGCACTAATAGTATACCACAGTGCATAATATAGCAAAGTGTGACTTTGGGAGAAAGCACTAATAGTACACCACAGTGCATAATATAGCAAAGTGTGACTTTAGGAGAAAGCACTAATAGTATACCACAGTCCATAATATAGCAAAGTGTGACTTTAGGAGAAAGCACTAATAGTATACCACAGTCCATAATATAGCAAAGTGTGACTTTAGGAGAAAGCACTAATAGTATACCACAGTGCATAATATAGCAAAGTGTGACTTTAGGAGAAAGCACTAATAGTACACCACAGTGCATAATATAGCAAAGTGTGACTTTAGGAGAAAGCACTAATAGTATACCACAGTCCATAATATAGCAAAGTGTGACTTTAGGAGAAAGCACTAATAGTATACCACAGTCCATAATATAGCAAAGTGTGACTTTAGGAGAAAGCACTAATAGTACACCACAGTGCATAATATAGCAAAGTGTGACTTTAGGAGAAAGCACTAATAGTATACCACAGTGCATAATATAGCAAAGTTTGACTTTAGGAGAAAGCACTAATAGTACACCACAGTGCATAATATAGCAAAGTGTGACTTTAGGAGAAAGCACTAATAGTATACCACAGTGCATAATATAGCAAAGTGTGACTTTAGGAGAAAGCACTAATAGTATACCACAGTGCATAATATAGCAAAGTGTGACTTTAGGAGAAAGCACTAATAGTATACCACAGTGCATAATATAGCAAAGTTTGACTTTAAGAGAAAGCACTAATAGTATACCACAGTGCATAATATAGCAAAGTTTGACTTTAGGAGAAAGCACTAATAGTATACCACAGTGCATAATGTAGCAAAGTTTGACTTTAGGAGAAAGCACTAATAGTATACCACAGTGCATAATATAGCAAAGTTTGACTTTAGGAGAAAGCACTAATAGTATACCACAGTGCATAATGTAGCAAAGTTTGACTTTAGGAGAAAGCACTAATAGTATACCACAGTGCATAATATAGCAAAGTGTGACTTTAGGAGAAAGCACTAATAGTATACCACAGTGCATAATGTAGCAAAGTTTGACTTTAGGAGAAAGCACTAATAGTATACCACAGTGCATAATATAGCAAAGTTTGACTTTAGGAGAAAGGACTAATAGTATACCACAGTGCATAATGTAGCAAAGTTTGACTTTAGGAGAAAGCACTAATAGTATACCACAGTGCATAATGTAGCAACGTTTGACTTTAGGAGAAAGCACTAATAGTATACCACAGTGCATAATGTAGCAAAGTTTGACTTTAGGAGAAAGCACTAATAGTATACCACAGTGCATAATATAGCAAAGTGTGACTTTAGGAGAAAGCACTAATAGTATACCACAGTGCATAATATAGCAAAGTGTGACTTTAGGAGAAAGCACTAATAGTATACCACAGTGCATAATATAGCAAAGTGTGACTTTAGGAGAAAGCACTAATAGTATACCACAGTGCATAATATAGCAAAGTGTGACTTTAGGAGAAAGCACTAATAGTATACCACAGTGCATAATATAGCAAAGTGTGACTTTAGGAGAAAGCACTAATAGTATACCACAGTGCATAATATAGCAAAGTTTGACTTTAGGAGAAAGCACTAATAGTATACCACAGTGCATAATATAGCACAGTGTGACTTTAAGAGTGAATAGCTATAGTATACCTCATAATATTCCGCAGTGCATAGTGCACCCCAGTTTGATGCAAGGCAAAGCACTAATAGTGATATACCATGGTGTATAGTATAACACAGTTTGACTTTAAGAGAAAGCACTAAGAGTATACTACAGTGCACAGTATAGCACAGTCTACATTTAAGAGAAAGCACCAAAAGTATACCACGTAGTATATACCACAGTGCATAGTATGCCAAAATTTACTTTAAGAAAAAGCACCAATAGTATACCACAGTGCATATAACTTAGTTTGGCTTAAGAAAAAGCTTCAATAGTATACCACATAGTATACCACAGAGCAAAGTATAGCACATAGTATAACTCAGTGCATAGTATGCCACAGTATTACTTTAAGATAAAGCACCAATAGTATACCACATAGTATACTACAGTGCAAAGTAGACCACAGTTTGCCCTAAAAGAAAGCACCAATAATATACAACATAGTATGCTATGATTCATAGTTTACCTTAGTTTGGCTGAAGAGAAAACACCAACAGTATATACCATAGCATACCACAGTTTGCCTTAAAAAAGCCCCAATAATATGCACATAGCATACCACAGTGCATAGTATACCACAGTTTGCCTTAAGAGAAAGCACCAATAGTATACTACATAATGTACCACAGTGAATAGTATAGCACATGGTATGCTATAGAGCATATCATACCTAATTTTGGCTTAAGATACAGCACCAATTGTATACCCCATAGTATACCACTGTTTGCCTTAAAAGAAAGCACCAATAATATACTATATAGTATGCCACAGTGTATAGTATACAATAAACCTGACTTAAGAGTAAGCACCAATAATATACACATACTATACCACAGTGTTTAGTATACAATACATTTGACCTAAGAGAAAGCACCGATAATATACCACATAGTATACCAGAGAACATAGTATACCACAGTTAAGAGTAAGCACCATTAATATACCACATACTATACCACAGTGCATAGTATACCAACGTTAGGAGTATAAGCACCAATAATATACCACATAGTATACCACAGTTTGCCTTAAGAGTAAGAACCAATAATATAGCATATAGTATACCACAGTGCATA
Source organism: Pelophylax lessonae (assembly GCF_965119305.1). NCBI lineage: Eukaryota > Metazoa > Chordata > Amphibia > Anura > Ranidae > Pelophylax > Pelophylax lessonae. The sequence goes on along the minus strand of NC_138770.1, from coordinate 219,372,342 downwards.
GTCTACTACAGTTAAGAGTAAGCAGCGATAATATACCATATAGTATACCACAGTGCATAGTATACCACAGTTAAGAGTAAGCAGCGATAATATAGCACATCGTATACCACAGTGCATAGTATACCACAGTTAAGAGTAAGCTCCAATAATATACCATATAGTATACCACAGTGGCTAATATACCACAGTCTGACTTAAGTGAAAGCATCAATTCAGATTTCCTTGGTACAAAAAAAAGGTTTATTTTACAGTACATGAAATATGTTCTTGCAAGTCGCCCCTCTTTTGAAAACTCAGTAAGACGTCACAAACATGTCTGATAAATCTGTCTGTACAATACGGAATTTTGAACATCACTGTGAACACCGCTGGCGTTTAAAGAAAAGGACATTTTTATAATAAAATAATTACACCTTCTATAGAACAGTCCATGCGGCAAGGTTTGGTCCCTTTCCATCCAAAAGAAAAAAAGAAATATATACACCAGCCTGGAGCCATCTGATCGCTCTGTATATACATTTGACTGACCATGACAACTAATAAAATACTTTTGTTGTTCTTTTTATACAAAGCAGTAACAAAAGAATGACAAGTTTAGAAAAGCACTAGCACTGCAGCTAACAAAGATCTGAGAACACCGTGGGAGGGACCATGGCAAGACACTAGTGGGCAGCGTTTGGGAACCCTCAATAATTAAATGACTTTGGCTCATTGATTAGATTGATCCTGCAAGGTGATCAGTAATAATCAGAAAGGGCAGTGAATTCTCAATAGTGTCTGATTAAACACAGGATGGGTAGAAATTTTATTTGTCCAATTCCAAAGTTTCACACACATCTAGCTTAGAATTTGTGTTCACGTCCCACGTGCATTGATGCTAGCCACCAGTCCCATTCATTAGCCCACTCCCTACTCCATAACAGGCACAGACAAGGGCGATCTCTCCAGTCATTAGAAAACACAGTATTTCTCATTTAGGAAACCCCAAGCAAGTAGCACTGGGCTGAGAGGAGTTCTAGTAATTCGGCCTAGAGTCACAGTTGTTGTAAGAAGCCTTTCGATGCTCAGGTGAAGGAGTGTGGCTAGGGGGGGTAGGGATGCCACTTGCCCCTGAGCCTTGGCACACATACCATTCACTCAGGTTGGCCTGGGAGGAGGAGGACAGGCGCTCAGTGTGAGAAGAGGTGGTTGCAGGGTCCTGTCCTGAATCAGAGGAAGGGGACACCAGGGAAGGGATGGAGGATTCATAGCCTGAACTGGGAGGTGGAGATTTGCAATGAACTTTCATATGTTTCCTCAAAGAACTCGGATGTGTGTACGATTTGTCGCAGCCTCTCACTTTGCAGTTATACGGTTTGTCGCTGGTGTGGACGTGGGAATGTTTCTTTCTGTCGCTGCTGTTGGCAAAGCGTCTGTCGCAGCCTTCAAACTCGCACTTAAAGGGCTTTTCCCCTAAAAAAAAACAAAGCACAGCACGTAAGACTTTCAAGAATCTCAATCATCTTACAGCAGCCATTGAAACAATCATCATTTTACCCTTCTTTTATTCATCATCAATTCCTTAGGTTGCAACATTGTTCAGACACTTTGCTTACTCTTCAGAAAAAAATGATATGCTGGTACAATTGTGAACACACACACACACACACACACTTGACGGTTACATTCGTCCACTGCCTCATATGTCATTGGAAGTATGACGTAATTAGCACACATAATATATCAGCATGTACTACCAGCAATAATGATTATAACAGACATTGTACACTTCAATGAGCAGAAGAAGATCATTATAATGCCAGAAGTAAAACCTCAGCACAAAACAATAATAGCAATCAGGTTGGATTTTATGGGAAAATCAAACATGCATTCTGGTCGGTTTGTAGAACCAACTCTAGTTTTGTGCTTCTCTTTTTTTTTTTTTACTCCGGATTTAAGTAAATAAAACCCAGTTCTTCTTTCCAAATGACTTTCTGATCAGAAGTAAAACAGGCAGACTGGCTTAAAAGACCTTTCTTCTATAGGAGTTTTGTGTTTTGCCTGTAAAAGCAGCTAAATGTTTTCCTATGTGTCTACCGTGCACATTAGGATGTTGGAGACATATTTTATTCTTAAAAAAACTTCAAGTTTGTGTTTTTGATTGGAGCTTTCCAAAACTCGCCTAAACTTTGTACAAAAATATATGGCTCCATGCACTCTGGGCTTAAAAAAATGACAGTTACCTTGGAACAAACAAAAACTCATATGCGTTGTGTTTTACATAGGGCAGTTTAGGCTCTGTTCACACCTAGGCGTTCTGGATCGCAGGCAGAACCGATGTGATTCTGCCTGCGATTCTGAATCACCACAAAATTTGGGGAGAGTTTGCGATCCCCATTACTTTCAATAGCACCCCAGTCATGGCGCAATATTGCTGCGATTGTTATCCGACTTATTGTGGGAAAATCACTCAAACAAAATTGAGAGATGCCTCTTGGAATCGTGGGCAGAATCGCAGAGATTTAGTGTTTTTTTCTGCCAGAAAGCTCCTATCAAAAATGCAAACCAGGAGGAATTTTTATTCCTGCCTCAAAATGCTGAGCTTAAACTATGAGCATTTTTTCTACCGAGGGAACGGGCGTTTTTTTTTAAAGCCTAGTGTGGATGGAAAAGATCAGTTATGTTTTCTGCCCTGTGCTCTGAATATTTCATGTGCAGGTTGTAGTGTGATAGTAGTCATACAGATGGACTGCACTGCCTATTGCTAAGAGACAGTAACCTACAGCAATTACACACAATGCAGCTTTAGTGGCGTCTTTATGGTGAGATGGCATTTCTTGCACAGCGCTGATTCTTCATCATTTGCTTTCACATGGGAAAGCATTTTTTTTTTGTCCAGCCCTTAGGATCTAAAAGCAGTTCTTAAAAGATTATAATTGTGACATTCAAACATTGTAATCTGTGTTAATGATTAAAATCACCTTTATTTAAAATAATAACGCATTAAAGTAAATGGAAAAGTGTTGAAACCAATCAGAAACCATTGTTCAATGGTCCAGGCTGAGTAGTTAGTTACCCAAAGGTTATTTATCATCATTGCTCCTTGCATGGCTTTATTAGATGAAGTTCTGATAGTCTCAGAGGGAAGGCCATAACCGTATTACGAATGTAGGGGTCACTAGCACTGCAGAAAATCTTATTTAAACCTTCTCTGGTGCTACACATGGGACGAATTTACCATAGGCCCACTGAATACAGAAGACATTCTTAATGCCTCCTATCCAGACTGTCTGATTGAAGGGAACCAGGATCTCTAGCTGGCAAACGTTTAGTAAATTAACTTTTAAGACTCCATGGACACTTTGGGACATTTATAGACAGCTTCAGCACAAGTAGAGGGAAGAGTCCTGATCTAGATATAGAACAGACTTGGGGTCCCCACATTCTGACTCTGTATTGTCATATGCTACCGACAGGACCCACAGAGACATACCTAAACGCTTTGTATGCAAAGGGTGCTAGCAAAAAAAAAAAAAAGATGCCTTATTGTCCTTCACCACCGATCACAAAGCTTGTAGAACTGTCAACTCTGCACTGACAGTGGGAAGCTTACTGGTTGCTATTAGCAACAATAAACATCAGTCTATGAGACTGATTTACTAAAGACTGAAGCTCCCTATAGGCTTTGCTCCCTTCAATATTTCAATTAGATTAAGGTATCATTTTTTTTTTATTGTTTTCCTAAATTTGATTGTATATCTGAAGCCAGTAGAGATTTTCAATTGAGCTGAAAAAGGCTCAATTCTCTAAACTATAGCATAGTGATGAGATCTTTATTTTAGCCATGTGACTGTCATTTCAGGATCTCATTGGACCTAGCTTAAAGCAACCGTCACTCTGAAAATAAGCATCCTTATCCTAGTGCTTTGTGAATGAAGTCTATTCTCTGCTACAACACACGTGGCCTAGCTTGGCTTGTTTGTGTGCTAGGCCTGGCTTTTCCATGTATTTATTTTGCTGTGTCTGGCAATGTGTAATAAGTCCTAGCTTCCCCATGATTCAGAGTGTACATTTTGAGCTGCAGCCATTTCCCACACAGCCCTGGTGTAGTGACATCCCCATCCCTGCACACAATGCTCCAACCTTCAGTCTACAGACTGGCAGGCTAAACGCTGAGCTGATCTCCATCTGCTCTGCTTAAATACCAGTCAAGCATATTATAAAATGATATCCCGGCTCTAACTTGAGAATCTCATGGGAAAATCATCCACGTTAATGTGTGAGATTGTGAAGAGTATTTTAATATCTCGCCACAACAGTGTCTGCCCATAAATACCCCCATCCCATTCAGCACTGCTGTCTGTGCTGGTGACATTCCACTTACCAGCAGTAAACACTAAGCTTTCCTTGTCAGCATGGTTTATTATTCAATAGAGCTATTAAATGATAACTAATGCTGAGGGAGAGAAGATTGCAAGACAAATAAGAAAACAGGAAACACTTGTCAGCTACAAATAAGCGATCAGGGACTGAGATCTACTAAAAAAAGGCGAAATGTTTGAAAGTTAAAAAAAAGCAAATAAGTTCAAAGGAAAACATTCCTTCAACTTCACTCAGAGGGATTCATCCCTATAATGTCAGAGAAAGAAAAATAACTTATAATTGATGTACAGAGATGTGATCATACATATATGTACACAATCATATACTGTAATATATCATGGAGATGTGATCATACATATATACACTTATATTTTAAAATTATAGTGATATCATCATACATATGTGTACATAATCATATATATATATACATACATAATCATATATTGTAATATCTTCATACAGGTATGGTCATATATCTAAATGTACATCATATCTCTATATAAATATTACAATGTATATATATATATATATATATATATATATATACATTGTAATATTTACATAGAGATATGATCATGATATTACATGTTTGTACATATGCATATACTTGAAAATCGTTATAGAGATAGGGTATGTACATATACTGGTATATCTTTACAGAGGTAGGATCATACATATATGTATATACTGTAATATCTTTTTAGAGATAGGATCATACATATATGTTCATATAATGAAATTTCTATCTATCTATCTATCTATCTATCTATCTATCTATCTATCTATCTATCTATCTATCTATCTATCTATCTATCTATCTATCTATCTATCTATCTATCTATCTATCTATCTATCTATCTATCTATCTATCTATGTGTGTGTATATATACATATACTGTTATATCTTAGAGATATGATAATACATGTATGTATAAATATTGTAATATCTTTATAGAGATAAAATCATACATATATGTAAAAATACTGTGGTATATTTATTGAGATGTGACCATACATATATGTACATATACTGTAATACCTGTAATATCCTGATAGAGACATAATCACTAATAAATAAATAAATATATATATATATATATATATATATATATATATATATATATATATATATATATATATATATATATATATATATATACATACATTTTAATATCTTTATATAGATTATATAATTATATATATATATATATATATATATATATATATATATATATATATGTTTGCTTGTTTTTTTTGCAGCTACTTTTTACTGGAGAGCAATCTCTTAAACCTCTCTAAAACTTTTACAGGCACTTTCCACTCTTCTGTAAGGTTTGTAACTCTGTCTCTCTGTTTCCTGAATCATTTGCAACAAATTAAAGCACAATCCAACTTCCTTATTTATTCCCCAGCACTTCTAAACGCTGAAAAAGAAAATGAGGGCTGTAAAGAGCCTGCAGGATTATAACGCAGGCTAATTCATCACCAGAGAGATAAAACTTGCATCTGTGTATAACAATAAAGCAAAAAAAAAAAATCCCCATATTCTGCCCCCAGAGCCTGGAGTTTGCTGCTTAGATTTGCTTTGGAGGGTGGTGATGTTCTGCATGGCAAACTCCAGAATAGGAGATGAGCAGGAGAAAGTTTGTTTACTTATGAGACAGCCTGTCATCAAAGGCAACATGTTCTCCAAGATGCATAGCACCTGTTCACAACTAGCAGCAAAACTGCGAATTTGTCATTTCTTATAAATGGGATGGAATGCAAAGCAATCAGACCAGGAAAACATAGAGAGAAACGCTGAGGGCTCCAAAATGAGCTGGGAACACGTGTAGAGGTGAAGGCATTGCTATGATGAATGGGATAAAGTACTGAAAATATCACATACAAGTGGGGGTGACCATTGTTAGAAAGGTCATGTATTAAGATAAGTTATTAAACTCATTGCAAAAATATATATATATATATATATATATATATATATATATTATACACACACACATATAAGAAAAATAAGAAAACACATTGCAAAATAAAAAAAGCAGTATATATATAGGTATGCACACATTGTAGATGTACATGTGGATATGTATTCAAACACATTGCAAAATCAAAAAAGCAATATATATAGATATGCACACATTGTAGATGTACATATGGATATATATTCCTTTTCTCTATAAATACATATGCATTAAAAAAAAGAACCTACACACACACATAAATATTTACAAACACTATTCCAAATATACTAATAGATACAATTTTGTGCCTCCTAAATAATATTAAGAGAGTCCCTAAAGCAAACCAATACCCAGAAAATGTCATTTGTATATCACAGAGGAAAATAGACAGTTGTCAGATTGAATTATAACTAAATATGTTCAGCTCTCACCGCCCCAGTAATCCATATTTAATAGTTTATCTTGACCATAAAATCCCATTTGTGATGCTGGTATAAATTGTGTAGTGTTTTTTTTTTTCATAAATATTAATTAGGCTGAATGAAAGTTTACAACCACGTGTACGAATGTATTTACTCCCTTTTTTCCCCCTGGTTTGATTTATTTACAATCCCCAGAGCTTTAAATCAATCAGGTCACAAGATGGAAGCGGTCATAAAGCATCTCTGGGGATTATAATCAATTTATTTATATGGCCGATTAAAGCTCGATGTTGTAAAAAGCGATGCAATGTGGCACTAAAAGTAAAGTGTCTCTAATATATCAAAAAGCCTAGAATGGCATGCAAAGGAGAGAGGCTGGTACTGACCTGTGTGAGTCCTTTTGTGGATTTTCAGGTTTTCTGACCTGGCAAAGACTTTCCCACATCCAGGGAATGGGCATGGGAAGGGTTTTTCCCCCGTGTGGACTCTGATGTGGTTGACCAGTTTGTATTTGGCTTTGAAAGGCTTGCCTTCCCTGGCACACTCTTCCCAGAAGCAGATGTGGCTGGACTGTTCGGGTCCCCCAACGTGCTCCACCGTGACATGGGTGACCAGCTCATGCATGGTGCTGAAAGTTTTGGAGCAAAGTTTTTTGGGCAGTTGCTCTTCTTCTAGCCACTTACAGATGAGTTCTTGTTTGATCGCCTGCCTCATGTATCTGAAGAAGGCTCCTGGTCCGTGGTGAGGAGCTAGGTTCATATTCAAGTTCATGCCAGCGTAGCCTTGAAGAGAAGCGGAGGAGAAAGGATCTGTCCTAGACACTGATTGAGTGAAATGATCAGACCTGCTGCTGTACATATCTCCAGGTAGCCCCAATCTTATCTGTCCGTTTAGAGGCTGGCCACCTGGGGTTGCATGGGAATGCTGCTCATGATGAGGTCCAGAGAAGTAGGGATGGTTTCCAGGCTCCGCGTGGTGGCCATGCTGCCCAGGGTAGCTACCTGTCGTTGAGACAAACATGCCATGGTGAGAGGTTGCCGCAGAGTGTTGATCACTCAGCCCTGGCATCACTTGAACTGTCAGATCCCTGCCTATTAGAAAGTCCCTACCTGCAGGGATAGACTGAGCTGTGTAGGAGACAGCAGCTGCTGAGGGAGCCGGGACAAATGCTCCTGGTGGACTGGAGGCAGCCTCAGCCTGGCCTGCCATATGATGGTGGTGCTGGTGGTGGTGGTGATGGTGGTGGTGGTTATGGGCAGGGCTGAGTTTGAGGGCCGCTGGATGGTGCCCCATGTGTTCTGGCCGGAATGCAGGACTTGGCCCTAGGCGAGAATCAGCAGCATACTCCCCAGGGTGCACATGAGCCATTGAGTGGGAATGACCCACGTACCCCGGGAAGCCTGTCATAGTCTGAGGGGGGTGGTGGTGATGATGATGATGATGAGCCCCTGCCAAGTCTACAATTCTCAGCGCCGGGTTCCGTTTGGAGAATGCAGGGTCCATCACTGTGTTCCCCCAAAGCCTCCACACTTATTGCAGCTAATTCTACAATCACCTGTCTGTGGGAAAAGAATAAAATAAAAACTTTTTTTTTTTCCCAAAAGTTTTTTCAAGTTTTTTTTTTTTTTTTTTTTCTTTTATGTCTAAGTGGAATCCCCTACGCTTGAGAAGCAGCAGCAGGAAGCATTGAGGCACTGAATAGAGATTCACAGACACTGCTACTGCCCAGAGAGCTCAACAATAACCGCTCTCTATGATTGGCTATCTCCACATGATTGACGTCACCACTGACAGGTCCTGCTGGAGACTGAATGGATTAAGGGGGGTGGGGGGGCTCAGCACTGCGCCTGCGCACAGCTGGGCACCATGCCTTGCTCCCCCCTCTCACAAACAACACTGTTGCCTGGTGTTTTCAGACACGCTTTTTATTTTCTTTTTTTTTTTTGTTGTTCAAACAGACCAAAATTTGAAAGATCAAAACGTAGAAGAAAATATTTTTACTATACACAACAAAAATATTTTTTCTTTTTTTTTTCTTTTTTTTTTTTTTGCTAATGTACAAATGGACATTTTAGGATCTGTGCCAATTCTATGTGAATGCCAAGGCTTTTGTTTGATGTGTCTTACCAATGGTACAACTGTCATTTTTTTTATACTGGTATTAGGCTGTAATTTCCAAAATATGGAAGTATGCATATATCTTGATTTGCACATATATTATTATTTTAATAACCAGTGAAATAATATTTTGCATGCAGGAAGTACTAGATAGAGAGAGTGGAGCTGTGTTTAGTTTATCACTTGCAGCAGAAATTTGGAAAAAAAAAAGAATAATTATTAAATAATTTAATAATTATTATTAAAAATATAAATAATTTATATATATATATATATATATATATATATATATATATATATATATATATATATATATATATATATATATATATATATGTATATATAATATTTTCTGTCCTGAAAGTGCTATGATTTCAATGTATCAAATTTATATGCTGAAAACTAAAAGCACCGACGCACTATAATGACATTTGCTGATTTGTCAAATGCGCAACTTCATACCACAATATTCATTATTTAAAAAAAAAAAAAAGTGTTGAAGTTGTTTACACATTGATTGCAGTACATTTTACTGGACCCTCTCAGCTGTCACTACTTACCTAGACGATATATTTCAGAATACACATCTGCTACAAAGGAAGAATCACAATATATTGGACACACAAAAAAAAAAAAGAAATGATCCCTGAAGAAGATTTTTTTTGACTATAGAGAGATGTGTGTATGTGTATGTCTCTGTAGAATATACAAACTCGTGTTCTCCTTCAAATTTGCCAAATTTGACAAACTGCATGCATTTACTAATTTATTTATTTAGGTATGTTTAAGCCCCTCTGTGGAGGTATCAAAGTACAAGCAGGTTCTCAAATCTGCCAATTATTGCTGTGTTACAAGTGATTAAACTATTTAGATACGCACAAATTGAATGTGCCTAGCCAGAGTGTATATATATATATATATATATATATATATATATATATATATATATATATATATATATAACTGAGAAAGTGTTTCTTTCGTATTAATTTAAATCCTATTGTTGGATTAAACTTTGCTCAGCAAAAGCAGCAGATTTTCGGTCTCTGCATCATACTTACACAAGCACAAGATGTAATATACCTACCTTTTTCTTGGCTGGAAATGGAAATATAGAAGTAAATAGGCTGAAAAATCCTCCTTTCCTTTGAGCTTAAAATTGTACAATATTAACAGATCGATATTTAGATACATAGATAACAGAAAATGTTGACACCACGTAATTGATCAATACCAATAGCTGCATATAAGACGAATTATTTTCAGATTTTCCATCAGGGATGAATAAAAGGAATAATAGAAGTTGCAATTTTAGCTATGGTATTTCTTCATTTAAAGGTGTCATTTGTATTTACAGTTCTCATGTTTATTTGAGACATTAGAAATACATAGAGAATAGCACGCACAAAACAGTTGTGAGATCCAGAACAACTTCTCTTTATTGGAATGAAAAATGGGAAAGATAGCATGTTACATTTTACTTGGTGTAAATGCAAACAAAAAGGATGGTATTCATATTCTTGGCAGTGATAAGCCTGGAAATCGGTGTAGTCAACTTTGTCGAGGTAACTTGTAGATTCAGCATGCGGACAGATATCTTACCTAATATATCGTGGCCTGCTGCAAGCCTGGGGATCTCATAGATCGGTCTGTGCATGGGCCAGGGCCTCTTCTATGTGACTGCTCAGTGGAGACACAAAACATCTGGGCTATTGGTCTGTTCTCTTATAGAAAATGCGTGAGATTTCTAACAACAGCAACACACCAACATATGGAAACATCAGTAATAACATAATGTAACATCAAAATCATAAAGCAGATTTCTGGCCTTGGTGTCACCACTAGATAATACTTCACACTGGGCTCCTACACAGACACACACTTTTCTATTTTTCTGTGTTTACTATATCTATGTTGTACATCCATATTGCAAATGTCGCACACATACACAAGAGCTCCAGTGTTGTGAAGCATTTAAAAAAAAAAAAATACATATATATATATATATATATATATATATATATATATATATATATATATATATATATATGTATATATATATATATATATATATATATATACTAATACACACAACACAGACACACACATATTAGTCTCACTGAATTTATTTAGGTACAGTTTAGATACTTTTCCTTGCCCAAAAACGCTTTAAGATAGCTGGGGCTGCTATTCGAGTTGCTTAATCACATGTACTTTGCAACCGCTTTAAATAAGTTTCTATCTGTATAAGTGCAGATATACCGGAATAGGGTATGGAGTGAGGCATACATGGCAATATGAAGTGCTCTGAATAACCTAGCACTCAGCACCTTGTGTTTGCGGCACTCAGTTGTGTTTTGCGCTCTAATTGCATTAGTGGCGCTAAGATAGACACCTAGGGAGTAATAGGTGGGTGATCAGTATTCCTTAGCCTAAGGTTTGGTGACAGATCAGCTTTCAGATTAAGGTATATCTGTCAAATGAGGCGTCAGTCAGCACCAGTCACTGCTCAGGGCTCATTGTGCAGAAACCTGGTAGCCACCACATTGTGAAAGCATGGTATCCCTAGTAAGGATGGTACATATCATGTAAACCCCATCAGCAAGATCAAAGTGTTCTTTTTTAATAAGATCCAATACATGTCAAACCTCATTCCAATCAAATCGTCCGTAAATGAATTCCAGATGAATATGTCATAGAGTAATGTGACAATGCAGTCAAACAGGGTCAGGGGTGGATGTTACAATGAGAGAGCCGTCAAATATTAATTCTAGGAGCTCCAAATGAATGACCAGCGAGCGGGATTAAGCACATTCTAGTGGCGGGGTGTTATGTCAGTGATTTGTGTTGGTGCAAGTTAACTGGCAAACAAAGCTCCAGAAATATATGGTCCCCCCTGAGCCTCCACCAGGGCATATTTTAAACTTACTTGGGATCTTCATTATAGCTCTGAGATGTCCTAATATTTTCCTGCCTGCTAGGGGGATGTAGCAAGCCATCCTGTGCTACTCTGAGCAATGCTATGGGAGCTGGTGCAGAGTCCATCCTGGAAAATTGAAACAGATTTGAATGTTTTAATAAGTAATACAGCAAGTCCATTTCCTCTGACTGTTTAATAATGCACGTTTTATTGGATCTGGATGTACTTTGCCAAATCTAAATGGTATGGCACACATTTGAAGCATGACCAGTCTCTGCATGCAGATTTCCCAGAAGGATTTCTGACTATGATTTTCAATGTACTGGTCATGTTTCCACTTACTGATGGCACACAGCTAGGGATTCCTGCTCGCATTCCTTTGGATTTTGTGCTCTTCTTAGTACAAGGCTCGACTGTAAACCTGGTTACAAGGCATGCAGTCAACTTCACTTACAACTTACTGATGTACTTTACATACACACCATAAAAGACAGATATTCTACATTTACATTAAACTAATTTGCACTGTATCCATATTGCTGATATGCTAATGTTGTACATAGGATATCAAATACACACACACACACACACACACACCATAAAAGGCAGTTATTTTATATTTACTTTAAACTAATTAGCACTGTATCCATATTGCTGATAAGCTAATATTTTATATAGGATATCAAATACACAAACACACATCATAAAAGACAGATATTTAAAATTTACATTAAACTAATTTGCACTGTATCCATATTGCTCATATGCTAATGTTGTATATAGGATATCAAATACACACACACCTTAAAAGACAGATATTCTACATTAATATTAAACTAATTTGCACTGTATATGCTGATATTCTAATTTTCTGTAGGATAGAAAATATAGACACACAAGCCAAACAATCCATGTATTCCTCACTGGTATTAAATTATTGTGCTCCTCAATCCTATTTCTGATAGAATATTATTTTTTTTTATGTGTATCAAATAGTAAACACATTTACACCACACAAGATATGCCAGTGACATATAAATCTATATGTATATATGTATCTCCCTCTCTCTCACACATACACATCATTTGCTTTTACCATACAGTTGGGGATATATATATATATATATATATATATATATATATATATATATATATATATATATATATATATATATATAATAACACACATCTATCTATCTATCTATCTATCTATCTATCTATCTATCTACCTATCTATAGATAGATAGATAGATAGATAGATAGATAGATAGATAGATAGATAGATAGATAGATAGATAGATAGATAGATAGATAGTAGAGATATGTATGTGTTTCTATTTACATATATTTTTTCCCTACTGTATAGTAAAGGCAAATGGATGGGCAAAAGAAAACATACCTTTTAACTAAACTCCACATATAGAGGCTAATTTGCTAAAGATGAGAATGTTTGCACAATAAATTCTGTGATTTCACTTTAATTAGCCAATCATATGTAAAGCCTACTCCTCTTCGCTTCTTTTACCTGCACATGATTAGATAATTGAAATATTGTGTACATTTCTTCAACTCTTTTTAGTAAATCAGGCTAGAGTCCATAAATGAAAACCTATCCCATTTAATAGAACTCAAGCTATAAATAATGATACTAATGATAATGTTCTTACATATAGATCCATATGTCAGTTCATTTTCCAGTAGCAATATTTGTGCTGCGTTTTAAATGGTGCATTTGTAGTCATCCTGCATTTTGTAGATTTGAACTTGCGCTGTGCTTTGTGTCCATTTTAAAACGCATCATTTGGTCTACATATGTTTGAAATATTCCTCGGCGTGAATAGAGCGAGAACGGATCATGTCCAGATAGGGAATTGACGATGTATGCTATTTCCTTTACAGAAGTTTTGGGGAATATATGAGATTAAGGGAAAGAAAGAAAGAAAGAAAGAAAGAAAGAAAGAAAGAAAGAAAGAAAGAAAGAAAGAAAGAAAGAAAGAAAGAAAGAAAGAAAGAAAGAAAGAAAGAAAGAAAGAAAGAAAGGAAAATAACACATACCTAGCCATATGTGCCTAGCAGCTATTCTATATATATAGTTGGGCTCTTGACTTGCTCTGTACTTTTTTTTCGGACTTCAAAAGACATCAATGCGAAGTAAATGAATGGAAAACTGTTCTTATAGGGAACAAGTTGCTGCTGTTGACACTTTTGGACGTGTCTCATATAACAGCACCTGGATAAACTTGTGGCAATGTTTGGTCAGACAAGGCAGGTCCATATGGAAGTGTGAAGACAGCCTAATGATGGGACAAACCTTCTGTCCTATGACTGTACATAAAGCATCACTCTATTCACTGGACACAGAAATCAAAACGTTTCCTAGCTTTTCTTCTTCCCCTGATCCTACTTCTCCATCCTCTGGACTCACCATGTGCACATGTGGTTGGTCTGGGGTCAGGGGTCAAACTCTAAGGCATTTCAAAAGTCGGTGACTTCAATAGATGTATCCTTCAACACTATCTATAGGCAGTAACTGCATTTCCAGCAGAAGAAAATACAAATAAAAAAAGGCAAGGAGGGCCTATGTTCTGAGTGTCTCTTTAAAACAAAAGGCAGCACACACACACACACACACACACACACACAAGTCTAAATTGCAGAGATCATTAACTTCGCACTTCTTGGCACTCATCATCATCTTGCTTGTGCTTTGCCCTAAAAAAAAGATTGCAAACCCAAATGTATCTGCTAATTTGGCATTATTTCGCATTAGAGCGAAGAACAATCAGATCCTCCCCCATTATGGAGAATAAAACAATCGCAGACTTAATTAAATCTGATAAGCTCCTTTAAAGCTCTCCTTGCCCTCACCAGTATCTGTCTAGCTGGATGTGACCTGTTTGCCCTCCATAAATACATGAAATCATGTGTCTTGTCATCCCCCCATAGGTGGAGATGGAAGAAAACCCTTGTGTCAATGCATCATATATAGACTTTGGAAACTCAGCAAACAAGTGTAAAACGTATTAATCAGTGCGGACAATGGAGCTGGTAATTAAATATAAAAGCCAATGAATTGATTCCTTTTTTTTTTCTCCCCCTCCATCCTAATTTTCCATCCCCAGGCAATGCTAAGATGAGGCAATCTTTTCAAAGCTGTAGCGGAAGCTTGTTCTTCCCATTCCCACAGCCCATTGGCATGGAAATAGAGCCTCCTAACCTATTCTCACCTAAGATATTCTTTTTCTTACTGATTATTGCTATTAAAGGCTGACACAAAAGATTTTCTGAACAAACATTCCATGTGAAAGGCTATCAGTAATGGCTGGCCCATCTACATGAGAGGGGATGGAAATGGGGCTGGCCAGGGCTAGGCTATGTACAGAGAGCTAGCCTCACCACTGATGGCCCCCAGCCTGTCTTACCGTGGTTACTCCTCCACCTGTTGCCAAACGGCCTTCAGATCTTCCCAGGACTTGAGGGTTGACACCAGCACCCTTTGCTGCTCCTCCATGCTGTCATCCTTCATTTCTTCCTTTTCTGGCTTTCTGAAATCAGTTAGGAGAAATCATGATGAGGCAGAAATGAGCCGTCAGGATGATATTTTAATGGCTTATATTGTCACGTTGGTGCATGTGGCTTTGAACTAGCACAGCTCTCCTTCCCTGCAGAGAGCGCCACAAATCCCACTTGATAACTTCTGCAACTTTTTTTCCCTCTCTCTTGTAAGTTTAGACACATTCCCTAAATATCCATTAACCGACCTGCATTGTGATGGAGCTCCACACCTCTTCTGATCCATAAGGGGATGGTACATGTGGGACATCTGCTTGGATGTCAATAGTACTATTAGCATTCATATGTATGGGGATGCCTGTGTACATGTGTACACATATATGTGAGTGAATTCTCACATTAGGCAGATAAATGTCTACATGTGTGAACATATGTGTGTGCATAAAGGATATACACACACCAATATATATAGAGAGAAACTGAATATGTATACATACTGTATATGTATGTAAATTAGTATTTGCATTTGTATTCATGTGTTTCCGTGCGTGTATATAAATATATATATATATATACATATATATATATATATATATATATATATATATATATATATATATATATATATATATATATATATATATATATATATATATAATATATATATATATATATAATATAGACATTTAGATGTATATATACATATATGCATGCGTGTTTGCATGTGCATACATATATGCATGTGTATTATTGCCCTGAATGACTGTGTACGTTTGTATACATATATGTGTATATGTGTGTGTGTATTTTGGACCTATATATATATATATATACATGTATGTATACGTATACGTGTATACATATATATATATATATATATGTGTGTGGGTGGGTGTTTTTAATGGACCTTTGCATATATATGTCAATGACTGTTTGCATGTGTATACAAATATGGTGTAAATATGAACCTTTACATATATATATGTGAATGCCTATTTGCATGTGCATCCATATATGTGTTTGTATTATGGATTTTTACATATGTGAATGGCTGTTTGCATGTGTATACATATATGCGTGTGTATTATTGCCCTATATATATATGTGTGTGTGTATTATGGACCTTTGTATACGTGTATACATATATATATATATATATATATATATATATATATATATATATGTGTGTGTGTATTATGGACCTTTGCAAATATATATGTCAATGACTATTTGCATGTGTATACATATATATGTGTGTGTATGTGTTTAATGGACCTTTACACACACACACACACATATATATATATATATATATATATATATATATATATATATATATATATATATATATATATATATATATATATATGACACTCACTTTTTGCATGTGTATACAAATATGGTGTATTATGGACTTTACATATATATGTGAATGACTATTTGCATGTGCACATATACACACGGGTGTTTTAAGGGCCTTTACATAAATGTGCAAATGACTGTTTGCATGTGTATACATAATTCTGTGTATACAGGCATTATGGACCTTTACATATGTATGTAAAGGACTGGTTTGCATCTGTATACATATAGGTGTGTGTATTAAAGATATTTACATATATATGTGAATGGAATTTCTTATATATATATATATATATATATATATATATATATATATATATATATGTGTGTGTGTGTGTGTGTGTGCGCGTGTAATGTACCAATATGCAAATGAGTGTGTATATGTAAATACATATGCAATATACAGTGTTTTATGATGAGAAGCCACATGTCAATATACGCACACCTACGTATTTGTTTTGAATATATGTATATATATACACAAATAAAAAGCCTGGCATCGGTATGCCACCCTATTCCCCTGGCAACATACCCAGGATGCGATGTATACATGGTGTGTACAGTTCTCTATCACCATCCCGGTATGGCAGGCAGAATATCCAGTGAACAGGAATGCTGATCTCCACCGCCCTGGAATGTGGCTTCTCATCACTGGCTTTTATGAATAGGATATGTTAAGTGAGACCATTTCTATTTTAATTAAAGTGCTACCTGCCCTGCACTGTTTACAAAGTATTCCTTTTGAAAAGACGGCCTAAAGTTTCTTTGTGAATGAGGAGTGAGAGTTTGGAGTTTAGATTCTGCTGCTGCAAGGATTCATTGAGGCAGCTAACAAAGGCTAAATGGAATGATTCCGATCCTGCTTCAGCTTTTTTAGGCTTCTATTACTAGAAAATAATTACAGCTAATGAATATGCAGAGGAGGGAAGAATGGCTGCATAAATAAAAGGCTAGAGACATTCTCCAATGCTCAAATGTAAAGTCCTGCCAGGGACATTCTACATGTAAAAAGTCCTGCCAGGGACATTCTTCATTTAAAAAGTCCTACCAGGGATACTCTAAATTAGTCAGATAAAAAGCCCTGCCATGGGCATTCTACAATTATTAGATACAAAGTCCTGCCAGGGACATTATACCATAATCAAATAAAGAGAACTGCCAGGGACACTCTTCAATATTTAGATAAATAGTGCTGCCAGGGACATTCGACAATAGTCAGATAAAGAGTCCTGCCAGGGACATTATACCATAGTCAAATAAAGAGTACTGCCAGGGACACTCTTCAATATCTAGATAAATAGTGCTGCCAGGGACATTCGACAATAGTCAGATAAAGAGTCATGCCAGGGAAACTCTACAACAGTCAAATACAATAACTAAATAATGCCAGGGACATACTACAATAGTCAGATAAAAAGCCTTGTCAGGGACGTTCTTCAAAATTCAGATAATAAGTTCCACCAGGGACATTTTTCCAATAGTCAAAATGAAGTATACAGTCAGGAACATTCTATATTAGTCACATAAAGGGTACTACAAATGATGTTCTGCAATGTCTAAATAAAAATGTCTGACATTCTGCAATATTCAGATAAAAAGCTGTGCCAGAGATATTCTTCAATAATCAGATAAAAGGTACTGCAATAGATATAATAGATAAAAAGTACTGCCAGGGGCATTCTATAATATTCCGAATAAATGTACTACCAATGATGTTCTTAAGGGACGTTCTAAAACGTTTAGGAAAAAAAAAGTAGTGCCAGGGACATTTTACAATATTAGGGGTTTTCTGCAAGATTCAGATGAAAAGTACTGCCAGGGTCACTCTTTTATAGTCAGATAAATGTCTACTAGGGCCACTGGAAGCAGGGAAGCCTATGGCAGTCTCCAAGTCTGCTTTCCAGCCTAGTCTGGGCTAATGCAAAGTCACATATTCACACCATTGAAAAAAAAAAAAAAAAAAAAAAAAAACACTTTAATATATGGTCATGGCTGCTTTTGTACACAGGACAAAAAGAATATATGGTCATAGACAGGTTAATCGAGCTTTGCTGCAGGAAGACAAGCAAGTGTTGTATGTTTGCACTGAATGCAAAGGTCTGTATTTTCCAGAGCAAATCAAAGAGAGTGTTAGTCCTTTTCCTGCTCACTCATCTGAAGGTAAGTACATTTTCTCTGGCGATCAAAAACCTGGTCACTAACAAAGGCAGCCAATGCTGCTTCCACCGTCCTGGTGTGGCTAGTTGGGGACATTTCAATAATTCTGACAAGGGTGACTGATTTGTGAACTAAAAAAAAAAAAAGTCAGGAAATTTACACTGCTCCGTTTTGAAGCGAAAAAAAAAGACAAAAAAAAAACCCCAATCATGCATAAAAAAAATAAAAAATAAATAAAAAAGTGAAGGCAAAACTGAACTAAATAAACCGATAGGAAAAAAATAAACAATGGCTAAGTAAAAAATAATCACAAATAAATAAAAATGAAGAAAAAAAAAAAAAAAAAAAGCTTCTCACCCACCTGTGTTGTGATGGGTACAGAATACAAGCATTGAAAAATGGCAAGACATGGGTATGATATCCAGAAAATTCACCTCCCTGGAAATTGTAAGCATACTGATGGACTCGTATATGGAGGTTTGGGAAGGTGAGAAGGAATCTCAGGACAGGAGGCAATATTGTGAAAATTAAAGGGAGTGTCGGTCTAGGATGAAAACAGCAAGAATAAGATGTGGAGAAATGAAGTAAAGGGGGTCTTGGAAGAATTTTTTTTTTCCCCTCCTGTAGAATTTGGGCAGGGAGGAAAAAAAAAAAAAAAGTTGCTACTCCTAAAAACATTGTTTGTCATCAAGCGGTGTCAGCCTCCCTTACAATACCTGGGATTGATGAGTGGAGGCGGCCAATCAGGAGGCGTTTGGGACTCTGGGAGTCCTTAGCTGGAGAGGCAGGGGTGAAGGGGGGAGAGGGCCTGGACCAATGGGCGCTGACGTCCATCTGCACGTGACTCCGCCCCCTCCTCCCATTCATCAAGGGGGGAACGAGTCGTCCTTTCAATTCATTTATCTGCAGGAATGATTGCCGCTATCAGTCTCCAGCTCAACGCCCGGCTGAGGAGGTGAAAGTTTCTCCCCAGGAAGATAAACCGCAAAAAGACAATATTGTGCATGAGAAAAAAAAGAGGGTGCAAAGAAAAAGTCAACTCCATTCCCATGCAAAGATCTGCTCGTGGCAAGTTGTGCTGAGATCTGGTCGCCCATGTGAAGAAGAAGCGGTGCGATCTAGATCGGTCTCCTCCTGTGTGTTGGCCCTCTTCTTTTCTGCTCATCCACCCGAGTTCGGACGTTCGCCATGCTCCTGGACGCCGGACCCCAATACCCAGCCATAGGGGTCACCACCTTCGGCTCCTCCCGACACCACTCCACCGGGGACGTGACGGAACGCGAGGTGGGCTTGGGCATCAACCCCTTCGCCGACGGCATGGGCGCCTTCAAGATCAACCCCGGCGGGCACGAACAGACCGCGTTCACCTCTCAGGCTCCCGGCTATGCCGCCGCGGCTTTGGGCCACCACCACCACCCGGGCCATGTCAGCTCCTACTCCAGCGCAGCCTTCAACTCCACCCGGGACTTTCTATTCCGAAACCGGGGCTTCGGAGAAGCAGCCAGCGCCCAGCACAGCCTCTTCGCCTCGGCAGGGGGGTTCGGGGGACCTCACGGACACACCGACGCCGCCGGACATCTCATCTTCCCTGGGCTGCACGAGCAAGCTGCAGGGCACGGTTCACCCAACGTGGTGAACGGGCAAATGAGGCTGGGCTTCTCTGGGGACATGTATGGCCGACCAGACCAGTATGGACAAGTCACCAGCCCCAGGTCCGAACACTATGCCTCCACCCAACTCCATGGCTATGGCCCTATGAACATGAACATGGCTGCCCACCATGGAGCGGGGGCCTTCTTCAGATACATGAGGCAACCCATCAAACAAGAACTCATCTGTAAGTGGATTGAGCCCGAGCAACTGTCCAACCCCAAAAAGTCCTGCAACAAAACTTTCAGCACCATGCATGAGCTGGTCACCCATGTCACGGTGGAGCACGTTGGGGGACCCGAACAGTCCAACCACATCTGCTTCTGGGAAGAGTGTGCCAGAGAAGGCAAGCCTTTCAAAGCCAAATACAAACTGGTCAACCACATCAGAGTCCATACGGGGGAAAAACCCTTCCCATGCCCATTCCCTGGATGTGGGAAAGTCTTTGCCAGGTCAGAAAACCTCAAAATCCACAAAAGGACTCACACAGGTACCCATTTTTTATTTTATCCCCCCCAAAAACTCTTACTTTTTTATTGGTACTACCACTATATTGTTATTTTTTTATCCTGCCACTATATTATTAACTTTTTTTATCATAACTACCACTATAATATTAATATTTATTATAACCACTATCTTATTATTTACTACCACCATATTGTTATTTTTCTATCCCACCACTATAATATTTTTTTATCCTATTACTATTCTTCTTATTTTATTATTACTACCACTATATTGTTATTTTTTATCCCACCACTATAATATTTTTTTTATCCTATTACTATTCTTCTTATTATTTTATTATTACTACCACTATATTGTTATTTTTTTATCCCACCACTATAATATTTTTTTTATCCTATGACTATTCTTTTTCTTATTTTATTATTACTACCACTATATTGTTATTTTTTTTATCCCACCACTATAATATTTTTTTTTATCCTATGACTATTCTTCTTCTTATTTTATTATTACTACCACTATATTATTATTTTTTTTTTTATCCCACCACTATAACATTTTTTTTTTTTATCTTATGACTATTCTTCTTCTTATTTTATTATTACTACCACTATATTGTTATTTTTTTATCCTACCACTATAATATTTTTTTATCCTATTACTATTCTTCTTATTATTTTATTATTACTACCACTATATTGTTATTTTTTTTATCCCACCACTATAATATTTTTTTTATCCTATTACTATTCTTCTTATTATTTTATTATTACTACCACTATATTGTTATTTTTTTTATCCCACCACTATAATATTTTTTTTTTATCCAATGACTATTCTTCTTATTATTTTATTATTACTACCACTATGTTGTTATTTTTTTTATCCTATTACTATTCTTCTTATTATTTTATTATTACTACCACTATATTGTTATTTTTTTATCCTAACACTATATTATTATTATTATCCTATCACTATCTTATTCATATTTTATTATCACTACCACTATAGTGGTACTTTTTTATCCTACCACTATATTATTATTTTTTTCATCCAAACACCATAATATTATTTTTTTATCATAACTATTACTATATTATTTTATTATAACTACCATTATATTATTATTTTTTTTATCATAACTGCCACTATATTATTATTTTATTATTACTAGCACTATATTATTTTTTGTCATAACTACCACTATATTATTTTTTTTATCGTAGCTACCACTTTATTAATATTTATTATGACTACCACTATACATTTTTTTTATTATTACTACCACTATATTCTTTTTTTTTTATTATAGCTACCACTATATTATTATTTATTTTAATATTACTACCACTATAATCTTTTTTTTAATATATACCTACCACTATATTATTATTATTTTATTTTTTTTTTTTTTTTTTAGTATTACTACCACTATATTATTATTTTTACAAATTTTATAGTAACCATCACCATATCATTTTTATTTTATTATACCTACCACTATATTATGTTTTTAATATTATATGCATGTTTTTTGTGTTGTTCATAATGGCAACACTCAACGAATGGCAACATTTTTTTTTTCTTTGTAACCCAGCTCATTTTTACAATTTTTTTGTTACTTGTGATTTGAATATACTCTAGCACAATTTTCTATATCCATGTATCCGTTTTAGTTTCCCTATTTAATAGTTGAGCTGCCTAGAAATATTAGTCTGTTTTCCCATCGTGATTTTATTTATAGATGCTTTTCTGGCAGAAAAAAAAAGAGAAACTTGTCTGCTTGTCAAATCTGCCTGAGAGGTGGATAACCTTAATTGTATTACCGCGGAAAATTGTGCTAAATATTCAATTATCCAATTTTCACTCGGAATTGACAAATATTTGTTAAAAAATCGAGTTAGGGGATCGTGCCATCAATCAAAGCAATGCTACCGAAGTCTGGGGAAGATCTGGGGGTTTGACAGTGGTTGTGTGTTATTGTGTCTGTGTAGAAAAGGGGGGGGGGGGTTAGTAGTGTATGGGGGTTTTTTTTTTGTTTGTTTATTTGTTTTGGTCATTTGCTTATATAATTCTCTTGATACTTTTTTTTTTACTTTTAAAGCAAGTTTAATATAAATCTGCGGAATTAAAAATAAATATGCAATCCATCCGGCTGATAAAATTGTGACATGTTTATTTTTATATAGAGCAATCTTGGAGTGATTGATGACAAATATTAAAAAAAATTATAATAATAATAATGGAAGCAAATATGCTTATAAAAATAACTGCATAAATACGTTTTTTTTTTTTTTTTTTATATACAAAGAAATGTTTCCAATGCTTTACTATGTGTTAGAATATTTAAAGCAGACACAGATTGTGATGTATGTATCTTTTTGTTTTTTTTTTTATGCATTAGGTGAGAAGCCCTTTAAGTGTGAGTTTGAAGGCTGTGACAGACGATTTGCAAATAGCAGCGACCGTAAAAAACACATGCACGTCCACACTTCAGACAAGCCCTATCTGTGTAAAATGTGTGACAAGTCCTACACCCACCCGAGCTCCCTCAGAAAACACATGAAGGTAACTTATCATCTCTCCCTGCCATAGACAGAGCAGAGAGTCTTGTGCTGCCTCTTAGAACTATAGTGATTCTTATGGTTGTGGCTAAAGTCTTCTATCATGTGCCTACAATTGTCTGTCTGCCACCACATCCCAAACAAGGTTTTCTCTAGCCACCAAAATTCTCAAGCAGTAAGTTGTCGCCTTGTTTATTTTACTATACAAGCTGCAGGCAGAGAGTTTGGCATCCAGTTCCCACTGTCCAGGTTTTCAGCACTGGATGAAGCCTCCTTTTGTGTAGGCAAACCACTGTGCAAGCCACAAAAAAACCTTTTCTGATATGACAGACCGTCTCCAATCTCTTGTATTCCATTGTGATCTTCATGAAATAAGAAATAAGGGATCTTAAAGGGATCCCAGAAGATCAGTCATCAGTTTTTCTATTTATTAAGGGGGTTGCCTATTTATTATAGAGTTGTTCTATTTATTATGGGGGTTGCCTATTTATTATAGAGTTGTTCTATTTATTATGGGGGTTGCCTATTTATTATAGAGGTTTTTCTATTTATTATGGGTGTTGACTATTTATTATAAAGGGTTTCTCTCTATTATGGGGGTTGCCTATTTATTATAGAGTTTTTCTGTTTATGGGGGGGGGGGGTCTATTTATTATATAGAGGTTTCCTGCTTATTAGTGGGAGCTTGTCCTTTTTTTAATAGATGTTTCTGTTTATTGTCTATTTATTATAACGGTTTTCTGTTTATTATGAGGGTTGTCTATTTATTCAAGAGGTTTTCTGCCTATTGGGGGGGGGGGGGGTCAATTTTTTATATAGGCTTCCTGTCTTCCTGTTTATTATGGGGGTTGTCTATTTATTATAGAGGTTTTCTGCCTATTGGGGGGGGGGGGGATTTTTTTTATATAGGTTCCCTGTTTATTAGGGGGGTTGTCCATTTATTATGAACAATTTCTCTTTAGTATGGGGTTATCTGTTTATTATGAAGCTTTTCTATTTACTATAGGGGTTGTCTATTTTTTATGGGGTTTTTCTATTTACTATGGGGGTTGTCCATTTGGATTTCTATTTATCATTGGGGGAGGAGGAGGGTCTGTTTATTATGGAGGTTTTAGATTTATTAAGGGGGGGGGTCTGTTTATTATGGGGGTTTTCTATTTAGTATGGAGTATTTCTATTTATTATGGGATTTTCTATATGGGGGTTGTCTGTTTATTATGGAGTTTTTTTTTTTTCTTTAAGGAGGATTTCTATTCATTACTGTGTCTTCTGTCTATTGTGTAGGTTTTTTTTATAAAGAAGTTTTTTTAATTTATTATGGAGGTTTTCTATTTTTAATGAGGGTTATTTAATTACAGAGGGTTTTCTACTTATTAATTCATTTTTTTTGTTGGTTTAACTAGAAGGACTTTATTTTTTTATTTTTATTTTTTTGGGGATTTTGGATGTCTTTTTTTTCCCAGTTTTTAACTCTTTGTTCCATTAAATGTAGATCTTTAGGGATCTGGTTGATTGCTGTGTGTCTGATTCATTTTTTTTTTTTATTATTCTTTCTATAGGTCCACGAATCATCTTCCCAGGGGTCCCAACCTTCTCCAGCAGCCAGCTCAGGCTATGAATCTTCAACGCCCCCAACAATCGTGTCTCCTACTTCAGAAAACCAGACCACAAGTTCCTTATCCCCTTCCTCCTCAGCAGTACATCACACGTCCAGTCACAGCACGCTCTCATCAAATTTTAACGAATGGTACGTTTAAACACATATTTAAAAAAAAAAAGACTTCCAGAGATTAATGAACACTTCGAATCTAATCCTAAAGCTGCCGGGACGGAATAACAATGAAGAATGAGACCCTTTTTGCTATTTTCTTCAGGCTTGGTAGAAAAAAAAATATAAGGGGATTGTAGAGTGCATGAGAAGAGTTTGCCAGGCCAAATGCCAACCGTGTAGGGTTTAATGAACCACTAATTAGAGGTCTCAATCTGCATGTCTTTTCAGGCGGCCTTTTTTTTTTTTTTTTTTTTTTGTAAATACAGAAGTATTAGTTGAAAAAAATGTACTGTTGATTTTGTAAATAGCTATATTACAAGTGAAAGGGGTATGTGGAATTGTGATCACTGCATATATGTGTTTTTTTGGGGTGGGGTGCAGAGGGAAAGGAAGCAAGCTCTTTTTTTTTTTTCCATGGATGACAAGAATGTTCTAGTAAATGTGTACCCAAATGTGAAATACATTGTACCCTTCCAGTCTAAGCGTCCACATAACAGACTATTTACTGGTTTCAGTGTGCTTTTTTTCCCCTGTATAAAGTGCAAGCTCTTCGTCCCAAAGTCCAGTCCGGTTTTTTAGTGCAGTGATATCTTGTTACACGTCATGTCAATTAATTGGTACAGTGCAAGCCTGGATCTCTTTATGTGTCAATCTGTTACATTTTGTTTATGTAAAGTGATATTAAAATATAAAACAAAAAAATCTATAACTGTCCATTGCTTTTGGCATAAAATGACATCCTAATGTATGTAGCGTTGATCATTTTCATATTTATCCGCATGTATATATATATATATATATATAAAAAAAAAGCCCCGCTTCAACATGGTGACAGAATATTCAATATCTATGGCTAGATTCATTCGTATGTCAAATTCTAGTTCCAGAAGCTGTTTGGTAATATTTCGTACATGATTAAAGACTATGAAAATCTCAGTGTATTGTGGTAGGAATCCTTATTCAACTAACGACCCCCCCCCCCTTTCAACTTTAGATTGCTAGCAGTAAGTACTAGAGAAGTATTTATTTTTTTAAACAATCTTCTATATATAGATTCATTAAGGGTCCCCTGGCAATGTTACTACATTGGGTAAATAGCACTTATGACGTTTGCTATCTACATTCTCAGCCCAATTGCTTTATGTCATGGCCTTGTATCAGGTATACAATTCAAAGGATTCCCTTAGTACAAGGCTAGTCTACCTGCAAATTCTGACACCGTTTTAAGTATATTATATTAGTCACTGAAATTGCGATATCATTTTTAGTACTACAAATTGAATATTTTTCTCCTCCCATAAAGTTGTGTGATGGTTGTAATTCACTACCC
>NC_138770.1:219338235-219340735 GCF_965119305.1 Pelophylax lessonae | reverse complement strand
TGTATTTATAAAGAGCAATATAATCATCCTCTTTTTCAACTTACACATACATATATGTCTATTATACATCTCTGTATGACGGAGCAACATTATCATCCCTCCTATTAACCTACACAATACATATATGTCTGTTATACATCTTACCTCTGTATGTAGAGGGAACAAATATGATCAGCTCTTTTATTAATTACACAATACATATATGTCCCTTATACATCCTATCTCTGTACGAGGGAGCAATATGATCAGCCCTTTTTTATTTATACAATGCATATGTGTCCCTTCTATATCTTATCTTTGTATGAGGGACCAATGTGATTAGCTCTTTTATTAATTACACAATACATATATGTCCCTTACACATTGTATCTCTGTATGAGGGAGCAATATGATCAGCCCTTTTTTTTTTTTTTTTTTACACAATTTATATATCCCTTCTACATCTTATCTTTGTATGAGGGAGCAATATGAGTAGCTCTTTTATTAATTACACAATACATATATGTCCCTTATACATTTTATCTCTGTATGAGGGAGCAATATGATCAACACTTTTTTTTTTTTACACAATTTATATGTCCCTTCTACATCTTATCTTTGTATGAGGGAGCAATATGATTAGCCCTTTTATTAATTACACAATGCATATATATCCCTTATACATTTTATCTCTGTATGAGGGAGCAATATGATCAGCCCCCCCTTTTTTTTTTTACACAATTGATATGTCCCTTCTACATCTTATCTTTGTATGAGGGAGCAATATGATTACCCCTTTTATTAATTACACAATACATATATGTCCCTTATACATTTTATCTCTGTATGAGGGAGCAATATGATCAGCCCCCCCTTTTTTTTTTACACAATTGATATGTCCCTTCTACATCTTATCTTTGTATGAGGGAGCAATATGATTAGCCTTTTTTTTTTACACAATACATATATGTCCCTTATACATTTTATCTTTGTATGAGGGAGCAATATGATCAGCCCTTTAATACATGACACGGTGCATTTATGTCCCTTATACATCTTATCTCTATATGAAAAAGCAAAATGGTCATCCCGTTATAATTTTACACAGAGCATATATATATATATATATATATATATATATATATATATATATATATATATATATATATATATAGATATAGATATAGATATATATCTATATCTATATCTATATCTATATATATATATATATATATAAATATATATATAAATATATATATATATATATATATGCACTTATACATCTTCTCTCAGCTTTTAGATGGAGCAAAATGATCGCTTTCTTTTCACGTGTAAAGTGGACATATGGCTCCTCATCTCTGTATTTGGGGGCAGCAAAATGACCCCCTTTTATTTTTGCCTATACATAATTCTCATATTCGTCTTAGTCTCACTATTCAGAGACAGCAAATTGATCTTCCCTTTATGCAAACTTACACAGAGCATATATGTCTCCTCATTCCTGTATTTAGAAGCAGTAAAATGATATTTTTATTGAAATGTACACACTATGCATACATAACCTAGTCACATTAAAGTCAACCAAGTGATCAACACTTTATTTTAACTTACACAACTCACCTACTTCTCATATACGTGTTTCTTTATTTAGGGACAGCAAAATGCCCCCCTACCACCCCATTTTTTTTAAGGTGATACTTATACGTTTCCTGTACGTGCCATCATTCTCGGTAATTAAAAACAATGGTAATAATACTAATAAAAAAAAAAAGATCACGACTTTAATTTATCTACACAATACATATGCCCCCATCCCTTAAGAAGGGACTGGATTCAATTATGTCATTAGTATTTTTGAGTTTGTAGTGGACTACATGCAAACTAAAGACTTCAAATCGAAGCTTGAAAAAAAAAAAAAAAAAACTAGAGATAAAAAAATATAAAACAGTTAGACATATAGTTCTGTCTGACACTTCATGCCATTTCAACATAATAACTTGATAGCCTAAACGACTTGTGCCTTCCAGTATTAACCTATAGACCTGTGGTTATTTACCATAAAAAAAAACTAGAGATAAAAAAATATAAAACAGAAATATAATCTGCATACAAATTATTATTATTATTATTATTATTATTATTATTATTATTATTATTATTATTATTATTATTTTACATGTTTTGGTGTATCTTCACAGTCACTCACATAGGTATGTTTTATTTGGAGCTGGTCTATTAGTTAGCAAGTATCTAAACATACAAAGAGTAAATAAAAAAGTCACGTAAGCCTATCAAATGTAGAAACAGAAGAAAGTGTCTGCAGAGTTGTTGAGGCTTTGTCCTGAAGCAGCTGTCCTCCAGTCCAGGGCTGGTGAGTGGAGCCTGCACACTGCCTACTGTCTGCACTGGTGATCTGTACACACATACACACACACACAGACACACACACACACTAGAAAGAGTGAAGAAGGGAACAGTCCCTCTCTCCCTCCCTAGAAGTTCTCTAACCCAGCTCCAACTT